>NC_056749.1:226270681-226495681 GCF_019279795.1 Protopterus annectens
GGAATTTGAGTAGAGTCTGACTCAGGACAAGATGGCTGTAGATTTTTAGTGATTTTTGAAAAGGGAGATTTAAGAGAAGTGATGGGATAGGTACTAGTGGTAGGAGTAGTATCATTTATTTGTTTTTATTTTACATTTAACTGGGTAGTGGCCGGCTGGGCAAGTAGCCCATTTTCAGCAGAGACCCGGGGAGAAAAGCTCCATAACAGTAGTACAAAAAAGAGAACAACAATTTTACAAAGATTTACAAAGAATATACAAAAAGTTCAACAATTGCCTACAATCACAATTTACAAAAAGAGAATGTGAATGGAAAACATTACATTTCCTAAACCTTACTACAGGCAGTAATATGAAAATTATTAGATACATAACGAAAATAAACAATTGTGGCATTTTCATTTATTAGAAGTAAGGCAAGGAGAAGATAGCAGAAAATAAGCATTTGATTGATGACATGAGAAACTAGCCAGGAGTATTACAGGCGCATAGCTATTGTTGAGTAAGGTATTCCTTTAGGAGATGTTTGAAGCTATGACTATCTTTGTTTTTTAGGGTATTCTGGGGTATTAGTTTCAACTGTTTGGCTACTTTATAGGAGAAGAGAGTCACCAAAGTAATTATGGGACTTTGTTACCTTGAGTATAAGTTTATCAGATGGTCTAAGAGTCCTGGGGTTGGTATTTAGTTGCACTAGGCTGGACAGTGCAGGGAAGTTTTCAGGTTTGTGGATAGTGGAGTGGGCAATGGTGAGCTGATTGAGTAATAACAGATTGGGAAATTCAAGCCAGTATAATTTTTGAAGAGCAAGGCAATGATGAGTTCTGTTGTGTATATTAGCAGCAAATGTTGCTATTTTGTTATAGCAAGAATCAAGTAGATGTAAATCAAACGTGTAGGTTAGTGAAAAGTTGAGAACAGTAGAGGAGATAGGAGGTGGGATCTGGCTGTGACTAGTCTGACGTTTTGAGAAAGGTAAGGTTTGGCCCTACACAATGCACCGAGTTTGATGTAAACGTTTTTAGCTGTGAGTGATATCTGTTTATTGAATGTTAGGTTGTTTTCTATTGTGACACGGAGTAGTTTTATTTGGTTAAGTGTTTTTATTATTGTGCCATTAGTGGAATAGTTGGAGAGAGGAGATGAGTTTGCTTTGGATTTCCTGTTGGAGAAGGTCATTAACTTTGTTTTGCTTGGGTTTAGGATGAGTTAAAGTTCATTTAGGTAATTTCCAGTCTCTAGAAATTATTTTTGCAGTTTATCCTGGTGTTCTTAGGGTGTGGGAGCAGAGCAAATAAGAGTAACTTTGTTGGCATATTGAAATGGTAGAAGCAGATTTAGTGGCAGTGTTTAGACTATTTGTGAATATAATAAAAAGGAGAGGGCCAAGGATGGAACCCTGAGGAACACCAACAGAGACTGGGAAGAGTGTGGAGTGTTTATTATCCCATTTAGTTACCTGTTTTTGATTAGTAAGGTAGCCAAAGAACCAGTTGAGAGACGCAGAGTTGAGGGTGAAGGAAGCTAGAGTGTTGAGTAGTAGTTGGTGGGATACCATATCAAAAGCAATGGACATATCACGGAATACAGTAGAGACTAGTTGTCCATTGTTTTTGAGGAGGCTGATATAGTTAGTGAAACTTATGAGGGCTGTGGAGGTACTGTGCTTTGGATGTAAGCCATGTAGTGACAAGATTAGAGGTCATTTGTAGTGAGGTGGTCTAGGAGCTGCTTATGGATACATTTCTCTAAGATTTTGGCTAGCGGTGAGAGAATGGCAATGGGCTAATTATTAGATAGATCTTTAGATGGGCCTCCCTTGTGGAGGGGGATGATATGGGATATTTTCCAGAGTATGGGGACATATTGTTTTGCGATGGATTAATTGATTAGGATAGATAAGAGATAGGCAATGGAGCGGGCAGCAGTTTTTAAGAAGTCACTAGGGAGTTGGTCAACTGTTAGACTGGTAGGTTTTAGTTTTCATAGAAGTTTTTTTATATAAAATGTTTGTATGGGTTTAAAACAGTAGTAGTTAGGTTTAGAGTTAGTGGAGGTAGGCACTGTAAGTGGTTGGTTAGATTTGTTGTTTAAAAGTGAGGTGATTGTTGTGATGAATTGAGAGTTAAATTGGAATGCTAAGCATTCAGTGCTATTTATTGTAGATGGCGCATGGGTAGAGGTTTTGCCAGGGTTGAGGAGGTAGTTAATGTTTGCCAGAATTTTTGTGGGTTATTTGTGTGTTTTTGCTAACAGGCTAGAAAATAAGATTTTTTTGTCAGATTACATTTGCTTCTTAGGTTTCTTAGTTGTTTGTAAGAGGTAATGTTTTCTGAGGATTTGGAGGGTTGATAAGCAGTCCAGGCTATAGCCCTTTGTTTAATGAGAGATTTAGTGACTTTGGTTATCTAAGGTAGGTTTTTGGCTTTGGAGCATATTTCTCTTGTTGAGCAAGGTTATTAAGGATGTTGAAGGTATCATTAAAATATTGTACAGTTTGGTCTAGGTGGAATGATTTTCGAGGTGACCATTTGCAGGTTTGAAGTAGATGGTAGGGGAAAAGTTTATTTTTTTGCAATATAGGTTTGAAAATGACATTACGGGGGGAGTGAATGTGTTTCCTTGGTAGAAAGGTAGGGAAGTGATCACTGAGAGAATTAGGGTGGCACCCAGCATAGTGGGCAAGGTTGGGCTTATTGGTTAGTATCTAGTCTAGAGTAGATTATTTCTTAGTGTGTTTATTGATTCTAGTGAGGGAGTTTATAGTTTGGGTGAAATTGAATAGCTTGATAAAATTTGAGTGGTTCTCAGGTGAGCAGGATAGCCAGTCCAAATTGAAATCGCCTAGCATTATAGTTTCTTGGCTGAAAGTAGAGGATGCCCAGGATAGAAGACTTTCAGTTGTAGGTAGATTATTTCTTGGTGGTGGGTAGGAGGCAATAATTATGATGGTTTTCTGTGGATTTATTTCATATTGGGTGGTTAGAATTTCTGCTTCTGATAAAGCTGGAGGAGTACAGATTAATGTTTTCAATTTTTAGGAAATTTTTATACATGATGGCAATACCTTCACCACTCATGTTCAGCCTATCTTGTCTAATAACATTATAATCACTGGTAAGTATTTCCTCATCTTTAATGTAAGGTTTTAACCATGTCTCAGTAATAATTACTTTGTCAGGCATGTAGGTAGCTAGGACGGCATGAAATTCACTATTTGTTTTTGTGATGCTTATGAATTTAAAACTAGTTGTGAGTAAGTCTGGTTTGGAATTTTTGGGGAGAGGAAGATGGAGGGTAGTATTAGCAGGTGTTTTGGGTGTTATTGTGTGGGGCGGAAGTAGTTGTGTGGACCCTGGCTTAGGATGTATGTCAGCTTGGAGTTTGATTTCTGTTAGTGTGTGTAGAAGAAGACAAAGTTTGAGCTTGGATATTAGCTGATGAAAGAAATCTGGATAGGAAGGAGGGTTGGGGGTATGGACATATTTATATTGGAAGAGTAATATGTTAGAGTTAGTGTAGAGGTTAGAACAGATGTGAAAGTGGATATTTGTTTTGTATGGTATGTAGTAGTGGGGAGTGTAGGAGAGGGGTAGTTGTTATTTTTGATGTGATGAAGGTAGTGGAGTGGGAGGCTAGGTAGAGGCTAATGTCTAGGAGAGAATTGCTCAAAAGAGTGGTTATAACTGACATGGTGAATAGTAGAGAAATAGGAGAAAAGTATGGGTGGGTTGGGGTGTGAAGTTTAGTAGAGAGACAAGTGTACTTAAGTGATGTGGTAGGGGAGAGGGTGTTGTGTGAGGGATGAAATAAGGGTTAGTAAGGTGGGAGTGCAGAAATTGAAAGCAATAATTGATTGTGGGACTTGGTCAAGTTCTTTTATCACATTCTTGTCCCAAACTGACATTTGCTTGATGCTGCAGTTTTCCTGCTTTGAAGGTTGCTTTTGCGCATCAAGACCAAATGACATTCTTATATCATCTGAAAATGTTTTGACAACTTGCAGCTGTGCTTTCAGTTCCTCACCTGATGAGCTATACAGTTTCAAATCATCAACAAAGAGAAGATGAGACATCTTTGCACTTTGTTGTTTTCTAGGCACAACATTATAGCCATGACCTAAGCTGTTGAGTAGACAGCTTAATGGATTAAGGGCAAGGCAGAATAGCGGCAGTGACAGAGAGTCACCCTGGAATATCCTCCTTTGGATTTTTATCCCTGGAATAATAAGTTGTCCTTTATCATGGCTTAATTGCAAAGTGGTTTGCCACTGTTTCATGCTCACTGTAATGTAATCATTCAGTGTAGGGTGTATCTTATACATTTTTAAGCACTATTTTCTCCATGAATGTGGGATACTATCAAGTGCTTTTTTGCAGTCAATGCCCTTTTGTTCTATTGCCATAATTGAGTTTTCTTCCAAATGACTATAAACTCTGTTGGCATCAATTCCAGTATATTACTGTTACTGTGTGAAGCTGTGGATCGTATTTTAATTGTTTATGTGATGGCTGAGGACCTTTTTTTTGGATTGTGCTGTGCAGGTCTTAGCATTTTAGGAATGTTACCTGTAAGTTCCTCCTCATAGTAGTTTTATGCGTAGGGTCTTTATCTTGTGCAGCAGTTATGGCGGAAATGTCACTGACAGCCTCTACAGGATTAGTTTTGGTTGTATGAGAGAGTTTTGACTCCAGTTAAAGTGTATTTACATTTCTCGCTTACTTTATCTGTTTTATTAAGAATAAGTGGGTTGTCATTGTACATTAAGTAATTGCTACAATACCCATCTCAACCAGACTGGCCACAGAAAGAGTTGGGAAGTGCATATCCATGGCTGCTTATCTTTTAGGGAAGAATGAGGGAAATTTAAATATCGAACATATCAATAACACAAGGAACTTGATTAACAATGCTCAGCTATGTGCAAACTAGATTCTCTAGTAGTTTAAAGAAATCTGTCTAGACAGTAAGGGTATTTAAAGGGAAACTTACACTGTGAGAGGTTTGCATCTACATAGATTATAAGGGAGAATTATGCTGCAAGATATCGGCATCTATACAGATCACTGCTAGTTCTAACTAAAGACTGTAAAGTTCAGGCATTCAGCATAGAAAGACTCAGTTAATGCAGCTGTGACAAAACAGTGTAAAAAACAAGTGTCAAAACAGTGGATATAGTAATGTAAGACTTAGCTTGTTTGTAGGTTATGAGTCAAGCTTTGTGCAACTACAATGCTTAAGTAGCAGAGAAAATTCGATAAAAAAAATACACAAATGATGCCCTGTGGCCAGTAAAAACAACACACATTTTTTTCCTTTACACAATCCTGGGCCAGAAAATGACTCGGGCCCCCTCTGGTCTCAATAAAGTGGGAGCAAGGACTAAGGCAGTTCTAAGTAAAGACTGTTTGTTTGTTTGTCTCTTTCGGCTTTTCCTGGTTAGGGGTCGCCACAGCGGAACTCCGGTCTGCTAATGATTGGCAGTAGATTTTTACGTGCTGGCTTGCCGGGCCTAACACACAACCTTCAATGAAGGAACACCCATTTATGCATAACACCACACAGAAGACCTTCTAACTGAGAATTGAACAGGCAACGTCTAACTGTGAGGCGACAATGCTACCGCAGCACCACTAAGTAAAGACTGTAAAAAAGTTTAAAAAAAACTGCAGATACTCAAAAAAGGAACACTCAACTATTGCAGCTATGACGAACAATGTGAAAAACAAGTGCAGAAATATTGGATATGGTAATGTAAGTCTTAGCTTTTGTATAGTTTAGCAGAAACCAGAAAAAACTCTTCTTCTAAAGTAGTGTGGTTGCCAAATGCAGCCAAATGCCTCAGGCACAGAGATTCAAATTTTAAACAAGCTAGCCCTCTAGCAAATCAAATAAATTCACAATAAGGCTTACATCAGCATTGATGACAGACTCAAGAGGATAGATATAAAGCCATACAGCACCTGGTAGATATCCAGCTGGCTGACAGGCAGGACCCAGGAGGTCAGAATTGGTGAGTACACCTCTTCAAAGATACAAGTCACCAGTGGAGTTCCCTTAGTGATTCGTCCTAGGATCACTTGTTTTTCTCTGAAGTCAAAGCCAATGTTAAGGGCCTCTGGTTGACCAAATTTGTAGATGGTTGCAAATTTGGAGCAGTCAAAGAATGCTGATACTAATGTTCTCCAAGAAGAGCTGCCACAGACAAATCACTGGTGTCAGAGCCATGGACTAAAAGTAAAGGCCAAGAAATGCATAACCGGATCCTTTGGGAAGTTGATCAGCTGTGGTAACTACCATATTGACAACAGACCTTTATGGGTCAACATAGTAGTAGGGGACTTGGTGACACACATAGACAGTAATCTAGCCTTCAACCATCATGGGTCTACAGTAGTGAGGAAATCATTCTATGCTCTACAACTTATAAACAAAAGTATGGCATCTAAGTCCATGGAGGTCATTGTTCCACTGTGTTTGGCACTCATCAGACCTATCATTGAGTACAGTGCTCCAATGTTATATACCTAACCAGACACATCCAACAAGTAGAATGTCCACTGAGGAGCCTCCCTAAAAGAATACATGGTACAAATAACATGTCCTGTGTGACTATCTCAAAGCCCTATGCCTGTATTCTGTCATTTACAGGCTGTTGAGGGGAGATCTATACCTGGCATACAAGGCAACTTCTGACTCCACTCTGATAGACCTCCTTCATCTCTGCAAAACAAAGACCACCAGAACTACCTATTCTAACAACTTTAACCTTGCTTGTTATATAACTAGGACCTGTTGGAGAGATGGGTATGTATCCCAGAAACTACTCCTCCTTTGGACCAGGCTCCACATCCATGTTAAGCAGAGTTCCTCCCCAACTCAGTTCAAACGTAACTTGGACGACTGGATGGGAATTGAGAAATTCACCCCTGGTTTGGTAAATATGTCTCCAATATATGCAGGCAGCCTTTAAATAGTTCATCTCCCATTCCCCTGCTTACACTACCAAGGGTACTAGAACTTGTCAGAGGTTTGGGATGTAAGGTTAGGCTTAAAAGCCCCCCCATGGTAGTTAGCCTAGTACACACCTATGAACCTCTGAATAAATAAAATTGATGAACTTTGTACAATTTATCTGCCTTTTTAGGAGCTGCAGGCTGGGTGCTAGACATGTTACAGACTGTAATAAAAAAATCCTTCAAAACTGGAAGAGTAGGAGAGACAGGAGCAAGTTGAGGAAATTCCAGCTGTAATAAATCATATTTATGCTCCCAGTCAAACATTTGGTTCATTCTACGGGCACTCATAAAATTGTCCAAGGCCAGCTTCAAGAGAAAAATCGCACAGGACACTAAGGATAATCACAAGGCTTTCTTTAGTTATGTTAGGAACCTGGGTGGGAATTCCCAGATATGCTCAGAATTAGTCCAAAATGACAAAAAATACGCCAAACCCACAGACATTGCCAACATCCTAGCTGACAGGTTCAGCGCAAACTTCTCTCCCCTCTCCCCACCAAAAGGGCAAATATATATCCCAGCAGAGTGCTGCCCCCCTGACATCTCAGATGCTCAGGTAAGAGCCGTCCTCTCCAAAGCAAAAAACACAGCATCAATGGGACCAGATGGTGTCCCGGGCTGCGTCCTACATGAACTCCAAGAAGAGCTAAACCCAAACATAAAACTACTGTTCAATCTCAGCCTTACTACAGGATATGTACCAAAGAGTGGCATACAGCAACAGTGGTCCCTCTCCACAAAGGTGGTGCCTCAACGGATCCTGGAAACTATCGCCCCATAAGCCTGACTAGCTTGGTCTGCAAAGCTATGGAAAGGATCATCATGGACCTCATAAATAAAGATATTGGGGAACTACAGACACTGGATCCTACCCAGTTCGGCTTTGTTAAGGGCAGATCCTGCCTCTTAAACCTGGTCGATTTCTTTGAAACAGTCACCAAGGCCATTGATGAGGGGAAGGTGGTCCACACAGCTTACCTGGACCTCGCAAAAGCCTTCGATACAATACCCCACTCGGGCATTATAGATAAGCTCACCAGCTTAAATATAAACCCCTATGTCACTAGATGGGTTGCAAACTGGCTTAAGGACAGAACCCACATGGCTAGAATTGCTGGAGCCATGACAGACTCCAAAGCAGTTACAAGTGGCGTCCCACAAGGCTCAGTCCTGGGACCTCTCTTGTTCAGTATATATTTCTCGGAGGTGCAGGCCAACACAGAAGGACTGTGGCTGACCAAGTTCGCAGATGAATGCAAACTGGGCGCCATAATCGACTCTCCAGCCGACACAAGCATCCTCCAAAAGGGCCTCATAGAAACAGACAACTGGTGCTAGAGCCATGGCCTCAAGCTAAACGCCAAAAAGTGTACAGTCATCCCCTTTGGCAAAAACAAAGTGCCCACAAATTACCACATGAGTGGTAATCCATTAAGTACAGAAGAAGTAATTAGGGACCTGGGGACCCAAGTTGATAGCAATCTCTCATTTGACAACCAAGTGGCCAAAGTGGTTAGAAAAACATTTTATATAGCCCACCTAATCATGAAGGGATTCACATCTAGATCAGGGAGGTCATCGTGCCTCTTTACTCATCCCTCATCAGGCCCATAAGTGAGTACAATGCCCCTTTTGGGATGTACCTTACCAGACACCTGCAGCAAATGGAAAGACCCCAAAAGTACCTCACCAAGAGGATCAAAGGGCTCAAACAGATGCCATATGCTGCCCGGTTAAAGAAACTCCAGCTCTACTCAGTGGCATACCACCTGCTCAGAGGTGATCTGTGCCTGACATATAAAGCCATGTCCAACCCAGAATTAATGGACATGCTGCACCTCAGAAAATCCAAATCCCATTGAGCTATGTGCTCGAGAGACTTGAACCTCAGCACTGAAATAAATAGGACATGCTGGAGTGACAGATTCATAACCCAGAGGCTCCCTTCACTCTGGAATAAAATCCCAGTCCAGGTTAGGCAGAGTCCCTCATTGACTCTCTTCAAGAGGAATCTTGATGAGTGGATGGGAAATCATAGGTTTACCCCGGGTATCACTTCTGTGTCACTGTTAGACAGAGGCACAGTATACTAACCTCGAAAAAGGGCATAGCAAAATTAATTTAAAATGGGTGGCGAAAGCCAAACACACTCTGACTAAGCTTATAAATGCCCTAGGGCAGATAGCCTAGTATGAATCTATGTGATTTCAGAAAAAGAAAATTCCATAGGGCAATCAGAATTAATAATCTCATCAGAATCAGTTACCAGAGAAGAAATTTTTTATCCTAACAATCATTTCCCTGTTCAACTTACTGGGACTCTTCAGAAAATGAAGATTTTTTTTCTCTTTTACCAGAAAATCCAGAATGAGGATGGTTAAGAACCTAAGGTAACAAAGACAGGAGAAGGGGAATGTAAGTGTTTAACTTTCTGCTTCTTTTTAACTGGAATATCCATGGAATCAGACCGATTCCCATTAGTGCATCATCTTGGTTAACAGGCATCCCAGTCTGGCTAGGCAGAGAAACGTTTCTCATTTGTTCCTCCAAGATCTGCAAGAGTAGTTTTTCTATGCCCACTAAGGACACTACAACAGCCACAGAGGATGTGTATAATCTCTGGTGCATGGTGTGGCTAAAGGGACTGCACCAATGGAAGTCAAGAAATAATATGTATATTCTGAAAAACAACAAATAGCCATGGCAGTCACCCATCTGCAGCTGATGAAAATTCATAGCCTGCTGAATATGCAAAGGTACTCTAGAAATGTTCTTCTTTTTGTGGATGGTGTAAGGAAAAACTGAGGATCTGGTAATTTGTCCCATGGCGAAGCTGAGAATGACACTAGAAGTCAGAGTATAACCGACATAGCAATTGATAAAAGGCAACTATCAAGAAAAGTTGTGTTTTTACAACAAAAACACATCAGCAAGCATAACATACATATAACCATGCCCTTAGACATAATGTTGTAATTTCTTTCTCACAAAACATTAGAAAAAAAGTGAAAGTTGTATAATTTTGCACTAAAAAAAAAATCTATAAACACAATTTTCCAACAGACTGAAAATCACATGACAGTCCATGAAAAAATAAATTCCTATCATAAAGCAAGCAATTTCACTTTAAATCATATTGTTTTGGGCATAAATTAAAATGTAGAATTTGTGTTCACCAAAACTAACTTATCTACCATGCAGTGGATAAATACTAGTCAACCAGTGATGCTTGTAAACATACAAGATGAGTGTTTTTCAGTGGCAAGAAAACTTTTAAGGGCTTGGCACTCAAACTGCTGATTTTCTCCACTGACAGCTCAAGCTATCAATGGTCTGGTCACGTTGAAGGTGTCTGCAGGCTTGGACGCTAGCTGGTCATTATATTCTATGCAGAATGCAACCCATATAACTCAGACCACTGCAGCAATGATTAAATTATGAGAATTTGTTTAGTAATCATTAAGAACTGCTTAAGAAATGCTCAAGAGCTGCTTAAGAGTTGAAACCCTCAGAAACTGCTTGAGAACTGCTTAAAACGAGTGAAGAAGTACTTAATAAAAGAACTGCATTAAATTTTTTTAAAGATGAGAACTGCTAAAGAGGAGACCCGCTTAAGAATGGCTCAAGAACTTTTTAAGAGGAGAAGTACTTAAGAACTGCTTTATAACTGCTTAAAAGAATGCTTAAAATCAGAACTTCTATGGAAAAAATTAAGAACTGCTTGAAAACTTCTCTTGTGCACTTGCTAACTGCTTGAGAACTGTATTTATGCAGTTCTTTATCAGTGCTCCTTAGAAGCATTCTCAGTCTGCTCTTAAACAGTCAGTCAAGTTATAATCTCAAACAGTAATTTAAGTAGTCTCCAAGCAGTTCTTCTCTTAAGCAGATTTCAAACATTTTAGATGTTCTCAAGCAGTTTTATGCAGTTCTCCTCTTTGCAGTTTTAGACAGTTCTTACTGCTTGAGAACTTCCTAAGAACTGTTTGAAAACTACTTAATATTAGAACTGTTCAATAACTGTTTTGAAACTACTTCAGGACTGTTTAAGAACCAGTAAATAACGATATAATGTGAATACTGCTTAAGATTAGAACTCAATTGCTTATAAACTGCTTGGGAATTCTATAAGAATTGTTTATGGCGGTAACTGCTCATGAACTGCTTTACGGGGACAAATTATTAAAACTGCTTAAGAGGAGTACTGCTAAAGAACTGCTTAAGAGTTGCTTAATAAGAGCTCTATTTAAAAGGAGAACAGCTTGAGGTCTGCTTATGGGTGCATAAATGGAGGACTATTGAAAACTAAGAGGAGACATGCTTTAAAACTGTTTGAGGAGAACAGGTTAAGATAAGAACTACTCAAGAAATTCTTGAGAACTAATCTTTGTGATCATAGTAAATGTAAAGAAGATAATTTTATGTAGAGTGATACGTCTAAAGAATGTTTTTACAATTCAGAAGACACCACAGGGTAAGGATGTATTTGTATGGTTGGAGCCCTGATTGCCTAGCCTAGTTCCCCACATGACCAAATTATAATGGGAATGCTTTTTTGTTGTGTTTAAGAGAATTCCATAGTCCATTAACCATTGCTGTACTCCTGTGAAAGATCTAAGCTTCAGATGAATTTTTTGAGGGAATTTGCTGAAAATGAGACAGATAAATCATCACTGTATTGAACTAAGTGGGCTAAATGCAAGTGTGAGTGAATATCATCAACAAATATGTCAAGGTGGTGAAGGCCTATTAATGAGTCTTGGAGCATACCTAAATTAATTGACTCTACTTTTGAGACTGTATCAGTTCAATGAATAGATTCTGTTCTGCATGAAAAGTATCTTTCCAATCAGTTTAATGCAGCTAAAGTGAGATGAAGGTGGGAGAGAGAGACAAAGACAGAGAGAGGGAGAGAGAAAGTACTGAAGGTTTTGAAAGGTCTGTAAAGAGAGGTGCAACAGTTTTGCAGATAGCACTTTGGTTGTTGGCATAGTCATAATCAGTGAAATCTAATAATGCAGTTTCAGTACTATGACATGTATGAAATCTGTGCTGACATTGACAGAGGATATTGTTTTAAGGTGTTTGAGAAAATGTTTGAGTATACATAGTTTTAGCACTTTAAAAAGAGAAGAGTAAGAAAGTTGGCTTATATTTGGCCAGTTCTAGAGATGGCCTCCTTTGTTAAGGGGTAATGGTCAATGTTTTTAATATTTTTAGGTCATAGGATTCATTGATAGGTCTTGATATGCTGGATAGGCAATGCCATCTGCTGCTAGGCATAAGTACTGTGTGGCAAGTATGTCATGTATTCTGGGGCAAGTTTTTCACTAGGGGTGGATATTTTTAAACTTAAGTGGTTACTATAGAAAAACTGAGAGAGGATGTGATTTTAGATGATTTGTTGTCAAGGCTGGGGTATACTAAAAAAGTAACCTACTTTTATGTAGTGTCCATTGAATTTGCAGGTAGGGTCACAGGAAGACAAATTTGGGAGTGGAAAAAGTTTTTCTCCTTTGTTGTATTAGTTCAGAGAGATTAAAATGTGAAGGTTTTTGGGTATTTGCTGTGTTCTCGATGCTGTTTAAGGAAGTAAAGACACTTTAGATTTTAACTTAGTTTCAAAGTTCTTGGCAGCGGATTACATTTTGTGGTGTTTTGTTCAGATGTGATTTTTTACACACCCATGATTTAACATCAATAGTTAGGTGGGTGACTGCTTTAGCTCTGACTTGTTTTCATCATGGTGAGGCTAGAGGGGTCTATATCATATGAGCGAATCACACAATTTGCCAACGCTCATAATATTGAATGTACCAGACCTTGAACTTCCTACTGTGAGGGGCTGCACCCCTCCCGCTAAATATATATTTCAACTCTGAGATCGCACTACAGTGAGGAAAAGCAAATATCCCATTTTTCACTGTACTGCGATCTCAGAAAAAGCACTTTGAGTTCCAGTACATTCGATATTATGAGCGTTCGCAATTTGTGCAATTCGCTCATATGCTATAGACCCAAGGCTAGAGATTCAGTGAGTACAGAGTACCATGCAAGATGTTTTTAAAGTAAGGAACTGCATCATCTAGTTGTAAAGTTTGGAGAACTTAAATGTTTTTTGAAGAGTAACATAAAGGATTTATAGGCAGCATTCTTTTTGTTTTTGATAGTGTTGAGTTTTTGTGATCCTTTTGTGTTCCTTATAGCAAATATAGGATTGTGATTGTTAATGGAATCTGGCATAATGCCAGCATGAGTTATTTGTTATCAGACTCGGTTGTTAAGCATCCAGTCTTAGATGCTGCTTTTTCATGGCCTCTAACCTATTTTTGGATCCTTGTAATGATTCTCATTAGTATGAAAAGTATAATCAAGGGTTGTGATGCTTGACAAATGGCTGAGGATCATTCAGTACTAAGATCCCTAACAGAAGTTTATTACCTAGCAATTTGACTGTGAGACATGACAAGGTGCCCTCAGCAGAAGAATATACAGTATTTGGTGGTATACAGATGTTGCCTTCATAAATTATAGTTCATTTTAATTGAGCAAAAATAATTTTGACTTTGTTGAAAGGTATGTGGTTTAATGGTGTAAGGGTAAAATTTATTTTGCTTAAGAAAATGGGTGGGAACAAGAAGAAATCAGTACATTTCTGTGTACTAAATCAGACTACTACATGCATAACATGTGATGTAGCACAGTATACAATATAGTGGCAATCTGTAATGATGCTTTACCTACTAGCTTGATGTTCTTATGTAACAGGATAGGTAGGCATGATGCTCCAGATACACTCCTGGCCTGGTAGCATGATACAGACCAGATTTGATTATTTAAATGTTAATTTACTATAGCAATGTCTTTTGGCTTTTCCCGGTTAGGGGTCTCCAGAGCGGAACTCCGGTCCGCTAATGATTGGCAGTGGATTTTTACGATGCCAAGTTGCCAGCGCCCAACCTTCAAGGAAGGCACACCCATTCATACATGCACCTACCTGCATGTCTTTAATGTTACTCGACCACTGGGAGGACATGCAGACTCCACACAGAAGGCGCTCCAGCCTAGAATTGAATGAGAGAACCTCTTGCTGTATGGTGACAACACTAACTGCTGCACTACCACGGCACTAAATGTTAATTTACTTTAATCAGTACTTAATGCTTATCCCTGAAAATAGGCATTTGTACACACTGGTTAACAAACAAGCAAATAAACAAAAATCTCCGTTAGGAGCACAACTTAAGGTTGACACATTAGTGGTCGACACTCAAAAGTGCAAGCACTGATGTGAAATTGGTTTTATTATATACTCAGTCTGAGATTACAGTATCTTGGAAAATTCTCCTTGCTGTCAGATACAGGGATCTCTTAATTATTTTATATAAGTAGCAGGGATGTGGGGGTGGGCTCTCTACCAAAATACTTTCACAGTTTAACAGTACAGTGAGTTTTTTTGTCCATTTCTTGCATGTTAATATTCATACTTTTGACTGTTCGACATATGCTAATCATTTTGTCATGCAACCACAGCCATCTTTATCACAAAGTGTATGTATAATGGTGAAGAACCTATGTATGCAAATAAGCATTTTTGTGAAACATATCTGGTATTATGGTTAGTAAACAACGACAAGTGAACACAGCAGTCTAATATCAAATTTTTCTATTTCATTGTATCTTCTACATATGTATATAATTATATAAAAATGGTAGCGATGATGAACGCCAAAAAGTAAATCGCTATTCCCACTCAAAACAAACTGCTTAATACCTCCAGCCTTGGAATAACACTGTCCGTAGTCGTGTAAACACTGACAAATGTTTATTGAGTCACAAAGTTTAGTGCTTTCACTCACAAAAAAGTGAGCTTCTTCAGAACATTTTAACAGCTGTTCTAAGTCATTTAAATACCGCCTTTGGCGCCAAAAACCGTCAGCTGTTTAAAGCTAACCTACCCAAATAATTCACATATAAAATTTATAAAAACTTTTTCTAATACAATTTTTATATTTGTGGATTGAACGTCAATACAGGTTTCAGTTGTTATGTATATAATTAAGTGCTTGTTTCTTATCATCCCAATATTGCAACACCCCTCTCATCCCCTACTTTCTAAACAATTTGGAAGAAATGAGTCTCTAGAAACCTCAAAATGCCTTACAAACTATAACAACTTACTATGTCCTGAGTAACATGGCTTTTATCCCTGCTAAGGTATTTAAGGTATTATGTACTATTGCTTTTTTTGAATACATGAAGTAAATCTACTTTTACTCACCACAGGTCAGCTTGCTGTTTTTATACTGAAAATAGTTTATCAAAAGCTTTAATGAGTTTGATTAAATTAATTTTTACACAGGTTCTTGCAAGTTTAAACTGTGAATAACAGGAAAACATATGTGTTATTTGATGCATGTGCCCTTCTTTTTATGTAGTGCTTGAAAGCATACCTGTGTTTCAAAATATAATTTGGACATGTTTTTATTGTTTTATACTGTAGTTACTGATTGCCTCTGCTAGCTGTATCCATTGTAAGTGCAAGAACATATATCATTGGTACATCTAAATACAGACCTTTTATTTTCAGTCTTACATTTCTGTACATCTGTTTATGATTTTCTGTGATGCTAAGCATACACTGTACATCACCTCGTTTGCTATGGATGACTGTTTACCAGACAATGACTCTAAGAGTTTTTGCTTAATTTTGAGGCACTTTTAAATATGTTCTACAAACACACTCTTGTATCTCTAATCAATTAATTATGTGCATTTATGTTTATTTAGTATAACCATGTGTGTTTGGATTCTGCTACTCAGTTTGATCTTTAAATGCCTAAATTGTTGTACTGCTTGGAGGTGGCTGAAAAGGACCTAGCTTTGGTAGTCCTACTTTCCATTTATCATTAAACAAAAAAATCTGTAATTAACAGTTCTTTTTGTTTAGGTGCCCATGTATGCAAAAATACTAGACTATACTAGGCAGGTAGAAGCACGTGAGTTGGAAGGAAAAAAATTTTGTAGCTTTAATAAAATCAAGCACAAGCTCACAACCTAAATAGTACTTCACAACAAGTCAAAACCCAGTCTATGCTGTCCGGTGGTCTTATACTGTGTACATTGGGGGACACCGGAAGAGAAATGTCCATTATGCATACCTCTCTACTTGCTGACAGATTTATAGAGAAAGCAAAAAATCTTAGTAAAAAGCTCCCAAATTCAGGAAACTTTAAATGCTGATAACTATTAACTTAGAACTTCTCAAAATAATTTCCAGTTTTGGGAGGGATAAGGCAAAGGTTGGAGAAAAAAAATGGAAATCTCTTCAAAATCTGAACAGTTACAAGATATGCCATTATGGTCTGCAACTCAGGAAATACAGCATTCACACTATAATATATGAGCAAAGTTTCTTTACTTACTGTTTTGTTTTGACAAGATAAATATATAGCTCCACACAGATAACAGTACAAAGAAAGTAAATGCATAATATAAGGGACATTTCTTTATAAGACTTTGCTTTTTCTTTTACATAATATTGCTCTTGAGGCTATGACAGCTATAAAAAAGAATTGTTTCAGACAGCTGAAAAGCTGATTGACTGGCCACAGTGGGTAAAAAAAAGTACATAAGTATAATTTTATTTCAGAAAAAAATAAAATAACATAAAACAAACAAAGAATAATTTTCGTTTACAATCCATTCTAAATTCTAGGCAATAGCAAGTTACCCTTCAAGCAGCAATTGCATTTGTGGGCTTGGTTGTGATGAAAGTGATAGGCCAGAGCTATTCACACGTCTGTCCTGCCAGATCATGGATTCCTGGTTTTCAGAAGAAAGACTGTGTGGCCACATTTTTTAGAACTGGTATAAAACTAGTCTTCTTACAGAACATGACACACTCAAATTTCAAGCTACGGCTTCCATCTGGTCATTGTCAGCTGTAGGATAACCAGTGGTAACAGCAATTAACACAGACTTATCAAAATTGGTCAGAACTTTCCATATCATGTGATTGCTTCAAGTGTTTACTGACATTCATTCCCTTTAGTTCATTGTTATGAGCACAACTCAAACCCCAAATTACTTTGTGTTACCTTCATGTGGAATGTCTGTGCTGTCCCTCTTTAGATGATAATTCAGCCTACATTTCAGTAAAGGATGCCATCAGTCCAACTCGCACCTGAAATTCATCTTACTTGACATGATTCTCTGTTAACCAATGTCTTAGCCAATATTCAACTGGCTACACTTGTTATTCACATCAACATAACATACCATCTTGCTCTACTGTAAGATTTTGTGCTCTGACACAGATTTACCTGAGAAGTCTTATTATGTAACGTGCTATTCCATAACTATGCTTCTTTAGAAATACTTCTCTAATCCTACATTTTAAGTACAATAATTTTTTCCCCACATCTCACTAGCTCTTGACGCTAACATTATACTGTATGTCTTCTCCATTACAACAATATGATTTTCTGCAACTCCTCTGGATATCATTGCACTCCAGTGACTTGGTGACTGGGAAATTTGCCTACACGCATTTGGCTGTTGGGGGTTTCCTTTCTATGGCTTTATGCAGCTTATGTGAGACACTGTAAATAAGTTTCGTTTTAATGTGGCTTGCATGCTGTATTCACTTACATACCAGCCTTTTTTCTGATTAAGGCATCATCACATTTTGTAACTGACAAATTACTAGGCTGATATTTCTTCAGTGTGCTATAGACACTCTGTAAGAAGATTATTTTGCTTAAAGGTTGTAATGTGAGACTGTAATGAAGAAAGAGACAAAGAATGTACAACTTTTTCAGTTCTGGTCTTCTGTGTATTATTCAGTCAGTATGGTATGTTATTCATTCTTTTTAATGCTTTTTATTCTTGTGGGAAGAGACAAGAAAATCATTGTCACTTGGTCTGCATTCCTTTAGGCACCTCGTCTACACATGCCTCTTTATAATGATAAAGCGTCCTAACTGTCTTCGTCATAAAAGGGTGGAACATCATAACAAACAGAGCAGAGATCCTGTTCCCACAGAGATGCTCACAGCAGTAATAAAATATGGATGACAACTTAAAAAATGAATATAGGCTAAATAACATGCACAGAAAATATGTCAGCATTGCCAGAAAATATCAGGTCAGTAAGACCCTGACACATTGCAGGTACAAACAGAAGTTAAGCAAAGAGGTGCTTGTGAAAACGTTTACTACTATATTTGCACACTATAACTCAGAAAGATATACACTTTTTCACCTTTGCTTTCCTCCACTTTCCTATTTTTTTATTTTCTTTTTTGTGTTAAAAAGATAAGCCCACTAGACAAAATGTCTGTTCACATGGGCCACCTGAGAGCACTGTCTGGTTAAATGAATTGCTCAGACTTGTACAGTAAACAAATAGTGACTAATGGAATCATACCCATGACTACAAAGTGAAATGGTACTTACGTATTATCGCAACCAGATATTCGCGGTTGCAAAAACCACATAAAGATCTTGAAATATTGTTATTAATGTTGGAGAAATGTAGTGTAACGTGTCCTTATAACACAACATTGTCTTTTCTGTAGTGATGGCAATAAAATAGAAAAAAACATACTGTTCGTCTTTCTTTCCGCACTTCATTGGCAGCATTTCTCTTCTTTCAAGTCCGCCTGCTGCGCGGTTCTTTCTTGGGCTAGCACATGTTGTGAAGAAACTATTAAAACCTGCATGGCATATTCTACTGTCCTGGAAATGGGAGTTGAGATAACCTGAGCAGTATGTGAGGAAAATGTACTGGCTTGTTGTGGGACTTGGTTGCGAAAGAACAGAAATGCACTCTGTCAGCTTTCTCTTTCAATCCTGCACATGCTGTGTTGGCCCCAGGGAGTGTATGAGTGTTTACTGGTAAAGGTATCACATCTGTAGATGTTGCTTTCTCCCCCTTTTTTGGCTGGAGTGGGAGCTGTCAGCTGCTTTTTACCCCCCCCCCCTTTTGGGCTGGCATGGGAACTATCAACCTTAAAAACAGTTCTGGGCGACTGATTGCATCCGGTCAGACAATGTCATCAATTGAAAGGATAACGTTTCTTTGGTGTCATTGTAAGTATTTTCAGAATCAAGTTGTGGGTAAATGCGAAAGAAACAGTACTATTTTCAAAACTGTTTACATTTACTGATAACATAACGGGGCCATATTTTACACACTGCTGTTATACAGACTCGGTAAAATAACAGCATTTGTGTTAAAAAGCATTTTTGTGAAGGATTTGAATTACTGAGGAGTTTATAATCCCCTTCTTAGGTTGGCAGATGACTTTTGCTGCCACAAAAAAAGGAACATTCAGCGGGCAGACTTGCAATAACCGACATGCTGGCAGTCAGGTACATAAAGAAACAACCACAGTATGTTTTTTACTTTTCAGTGATAACACTTCCAAAAACAACCTGAACTGTTAAAGAAAACACAGTATTTAACATTTTGAAAACATTAATGAACATATTGCCTGATCGTCAACCAGCCGGTGTTGCCGTCTAAAAATCTGGTTGCGATAATACTTAAGTACCAGTGAAATTTTTTTTGGAAGACTAGGCACTCCTTTATTCAGTAAAGAATGTAAGATACCATTTGTTTTTAGTTTTTGGAAATGCTGCCTTTTCACTAACTATACTATACTGCTGATATTCATTTTTATCTTTACTTTTAAATTTTTGATTATTTCCTAGTAGAGTTTTTGTGATTATACACTAAATTTTTATAAACCATGTACTCATAGAACTCAGCCTCTTAGTGCAAGAATTCTGGACAAACCCAAAATAATAGGGGGATAAAGATCCAAAATCAAGGACATATTTTAAATATTGATCTTATAAACTTCGAATGTTGTTAGAATAGCAGGTTTTGCATTAGCATGCACTTTTGAAGGATATAAAGCATGTCAAATGTTATCATAGCTGATAATTATTAGCTGGTGGTGGCAGTAATTACTACCATATAGTCTGGGTAAAGGGGCACAGCTGGAGAATCTGTGTCAGCCTTTCCCAGGAGTGTCTGTGAAGTTGTATAAATACTTTTCTCAAAGTGTGTGTGTGTCAGCTACTTGGGAAGGGTCATGAAGCACTGGTTGGACAGAGAGGGTACTGGAGGTTAGCTTGCCAGCTAGGCTGAGATCTGGACACTATAGCTGTGCCAGTGGGGAGTCTTATTGGGGACCTGGAGAGCAAGGGAGCAACCAGCCCCAGACCGACTGTGATCTCTGTGTGCACTTAAGGGAAATTGTACTTTACTGTGTGTATTTCTTATCCTTTCCACTTATATGAGATGCCCTCTCTGGTGTTAGTGGTGAGGATTGAGGCTCCTTGATAGCTGGGCCAGGGCGCGGGCACCACATGTGGTTTTCAGTGGTGGGATCCACTTCACATTTGTGTTTGGCAGCGGTGGCATATCCACATCACATATTTATTAGTTGGCAAATACTAATTGGCTTGTAGTGGTGTGGGTAGAGTGAATCATGTAGCTTATATACAGTCATCTCTGAAGGTGTTTTGTACTCTAAATCAGCCACACAGTGAATACTCAGAGTTCAGATCACAATTGTTTTATTTCTTTTGTTAGCTTAGTTAGTCAGGGTGAGCAGGCAGCATGTCAGCAGAGGAGTATGGAAAGCTGACAAGGAGCCAGCTGGTGGAGATGTCCCAGGCTAGGGGATTGGTGCATGGAAACCTGACTAAGGCAGACCTGATTGCAGCCTTGGTTACAGCTGCATCAGAAAACAGCATCCAGGAGGACAAGCAGACTGGCAGCGGAGATACAATATCCTCAGAGAATGAACAGCTCAACCTTTCTGCGAAGAACAATTAGACTGGCAGTGGATATACAATATCCTCAGAAAATGGACAGCTCAACCTTTCTGCAGTGGAATTAAAAATCCACCTGGAGCTAAAGAGACTTGAGTTGGAGGCCAGGCATTTGGAGATAGAAGCCGAAGAAAAGGAGCATCCGAAGAGGCATGAGAGGGAAATGCTGACTCTTCAGCAGAGTCATGGAGGTAATGGGGAAGGGAGTAACTGGACCCCAGAAGCACAACAGGTCAGTAAATTTCTTCTGCATTTTAAAGAGGGGGATCATTTTGATAGTTTCATTCATATGTTTCAGAGGGTATGCAAACAGTATAGTGTTGACCAAAGGCTCTAGGTACGGTTCCTGACCCCCTTGCTCCATGGGAAAGCTGTAACGTTTCTGTCAAAAATGCCTGACTCTGTCTGTTTTGATTATACTGCTGTAAAACAAATGCCTTTTAGAATGTTTTAAGCTAACACCGGAAATGTATAGGAAAAAGTTTTGTGAGCATAGACGCAAGGCAGATGAAAGTGTGTGTGAATATGTTGCAGAACTGAGCACTTATTTTCATAGGTGGGTGAGTGGATGTCAGGTCATCACTTTTGAAGGACTGGCAGACCTTTCAGTGATGGAACAAGCCCATTGCACTTTGCCTGAGGACATGAGGATCTATTTAGCTGATAGACAATATGCTACTTCAGATGAGTTTGGGAAGAAGAGAGACCTATACCTGGCAAGCAGGGCAGCCCTGCACAGGAAGGGGACCCTCAGTACTGCTCATGGGTCTAAAGGAACCCATGGTGGGCAACACAGACTGCCACAACAGAATCTGCCAGTAGCAGGGGAAGCCACTAGTCCAGGTACTCATCCAGGAGCTAGGGTTAATTGTTTTGAATGCAATCAGTGGGGCCATGTGGCGTACAGGTGTCCATGGTGGCAAGGTGGGGAGCCAAAGATGAGGGAGCCAGTAAGTGGGAAAGACAAAATGCCAATAGTAGGTTGTCTTGAGACAACAGGGGTACTAAACTACCATCCTGCAGATGTCCTGAGAGGGAAGGATTTGAATGAAGCAGTACCATGTACTTATGCAGTTACACGCAGTGAGGCTAGAAGACAAGCATGTGGGTCTGGTAGCCTTGGGGAGACCCAGACAGACTGCATACTTGCAGCCAGGACTGGTGAGGTGGTTGCTTCAGGGAGTGAGCTACGCTGTATCAGTGAGACTGAAGGTGGGCCACAGCTGCTTGTGGGTACTGATGTTCCCTTGGACAGGGTAACTGCAACGGTAGAGGTGAGTAGTAGTACCCAGGCTGACAGTGAGGCACCGCTGTCTGAGGATGCCAGACTTCCTGTGGAAGGGGAGCTGGGAAGGGTTTCAAGCAGACAGTTGAGACAGGCTCACCTCTCAGACCCTACATTGCAAGGCCTGAGGCAGGTAGCAAGGGAGGCACCTGATTCTCAAGTGAAGGGGGAATCTGTATACTGGGACAAAGGGTTACTATACAGAGAGGGAACCCCTGAGTGAGGGCTAGAAGGTGAGAGAGTACAGCAGTTGGTAGTGCCTAGACCCTACTGTCTGGCGCTTCTAGGCATAGCCCATGATATTCCCTTTGCAGGTCATATGGGCATAAAATGTACAAAGAGGCGTATTATGCAGAACTTCTATTGGCCTGGAATTTCCAGAGATATAACGGTACTGAATAAAATAATAAAAACGAACAGACCATAGCTGAGGAGTATTGAATAAAAACCAACGATATTTAATTAACGAAGTAAGGTCTGTAATTGAGACTTAAACACTCACATAGAAAGTCATAAAATTTAAATAGTATAGCATCCAATCGAAGACAAGACTAAATTAATCAAGTCTGTCAATCAAATATTTAAAATCACAGTACATTAATTAAACAAACAATAAAAATTGTAGACATTTTTAAGAAGCAAAACCCATAGCATATTATAAAGTCTGCCTTGTGAGTCTTAGTGTTTCAATGGTCGAACTTTTAGGAAGGGTTTAAATGACACTGCACCATTTATCCCTGGAAAGTTATCAGCTTGTAATAACAGAATCCATCTTTGTTCTGCTTCTTCCATCCTATTCCTAAGATCACCACCTCTACTATTCTTTTCTATGATCTCCAAGGCTAGAAAATAAAAAACATGTTGTGTACCCTCAGCTTGAATATGTCTTGCAAATGCATTAGTTTCTTTGGCATTGGTTATATCTCTTACATGCTCAAAAATACGTTCCTTGAAGCTTCTGTTGGTTTTACCAACATAAAATACATAACATTTCTTGCAAAAACTAAGGTAAATTAGATGTTGTATTCTGCAGTCAGCATAGAAATCAATATCTATATTAAATTTCTGGGTTGGATGTGTAAAAGTAGGGTTTGAGCAAATATACTTGCATACCATCCAGTTTCTGCAGGGAAATGTTCCTATTCTCCGAGACAGTACCCTATTACTATTCAACTGTGGTTTATAGCATAGTTGCCTTTTCAATGATTTTCTATTCATGAATGAAAAATGTGGTCTCCTATCTAAAACTTCATCTAACTCTTCTATAGAGTTCAAAATATTCCAATTTCTTTCAGATATCTGACAAAATGTCTTTGTCATTAGAGTAGGAGATTGGAAACCTAATTATGCTTAGTTTCATTGCATGAATTATGAGTGTCATCTAAGGTTTCAGAGAAAAACGGTTTGCCTTTGTGAGTGAGTCCTTCATACATTTCCTCAATGCTTGTATTTATGTCTATTCCACTGTAGCCTCTGTCCATAAACTCCCTTCTTAGTACAGAGACTGCTGAATCCAGTCCCTCTTCTGTGTTGTGTAATCTACTCATCCTCATGAATTGTCCCTTGATTACATTCTGGTTCACATGCCTAGAATGCATGCTGGTTTTGTGTAAGATACAATTCTTTCTGCTGGGCTTCCTGTACAAATTAGTAACTAATTCCACTTGTGATAGTTTATGTATTCTGACATCAAGAAAATCTATTGTATCAAGTGAATATTTATGTGTGAATCTTAAGAAGTCAGTAGTACTATGTAGATGGTCAATAAAGAGTCCCAGTCTACTTATAGTGTCTCCCCATAAAAGGAAAACATCGTCCACAAACCGTGTATACAAAGGACACTATCTGAAAACTCATTCCCATGTAGTAGATGGTTTGTCTCCCAAGAGACTAATGCTAGGTTGGTGTAGCTATTCGCAGAGGCTGTAACAGGGTACTGCAGGACCTGTGAGCAGTGTGAAAAGGTAGGCAAGGCAGGAGACAAAGTGAGATCTCCTTTGATGCCTTTGCCTGTGATTGAGGAGCCATTTCAGAGGGTAGCTATGGATATTGTGGGTCTTCTGAGTACCCCAAGTTCCACAGGGAAAAAGTGTATCCTAGTGGTAGTGGATTATGCTACATGACACCCTGAGGCAGTGGCTTTGTCCTCCATTGAGGCAGAGAAGGTGGCAAATGTTTTGTTAGAGATTTTCAGCAGGACAGGTTTCCCAAAAAAAATACTGACTGACCGAGGTGCCAATTTCATGTCAGACCTGCTGGCTTGTCTGTGGAAGTCCTGTGGGTGAAGCACATGATGACCAGCCCCTACCATCCCCAGACTAATGGTCTTGTTGAGATGTTAAACTCTACAATCAAGTCCGTGCTATGGGCATTTGCAGATCAGTTTAAGAGGGACAAATATTTGCCCCATCTGTTGTTTGCTTACAGAGAGGTTCCCCAGAAATCCACAGGTTTTTCACCCTTTGAATTGCTGTATGGGCATAGGGTGAGGGGACCTCTAGATTTAATTTGAGATGAGTGGGAGGTGAGTGTGAGTCTCACAAGGCGTCTGTTATGACATATGTCCTAAACCTCAGGACAAGGCTCCGGGAACTCATTGGCTTGGCCCAGGAGAACCTGGCAGAAGCCCAACAACAGACAAAAGGTGTGGTATGACAGGAATGCTACAGCTAGAGAGTATGCTGTGGGGCAGCAGGTAATGGTTTTCATTCCTGTCAGACACAACAAGCTGCAAGCAGCTTGGGAGGGACCCTACAAGGTGATAAGAAAGGTAAGTGATGTTAACTACATGGTGGAACTGCTAGGCAAATGGTAGGGGGCACATATTGTACCATGTTAACATGATGAAACCTTACCATGATAGAGAGGTCCTTGTGTTGATCATTTGCAGTGGATTGCAGGAGGAGTCTGAGGGAGATCTGGGGACTGGATTGCAGGAGGAGTCTGAGGGAGATCTGGGGACTGATCTCCTCAGTGAGGCTCGGGCTGACACCTCAGTGAAAGGGGTAGCAATGTCCCAGTAGCTATCCCCTACCCAGGTGTGAGAAATCCGAGCAGTGTTGCAGGAATTTGGGGACATGTTTACTGGGAAACCAGGGTGCACCCACCTGGTGCAGCACCAGGTGGATACAGGACCCCAAAGGCCTATTAGGCAGGCCCCTTATAGGGTGCATGAGAGAGTCAGGCAGACCCTGAGGGAAGAGGTACAGGAGATGTTGGAAATAGGGGTGATTCAAGAGTCTAACAGTCCATGGGCCTCCCCAGTAGTGCTGGTGCCAAAGAAGGATGGCAGCACCAGGTTCTGTGTGGATTACAAGAAAGTAAATAGTCAAACAGAGTCGGATGCTTACCCCATGCCTAGGACAGATGAGGCCCTAGAGCAGCTGGGTGGGCTAAGTATCTTACAACCATTGATCTTACCAAGAGTTACTGGCAAGTGCCCTTGACTCCCAGTGATACAGAAAAGTCAGCCTTTGTGCCTCCTTTTGGCTTGTATGAGTTCACAAAGATGCCCTTTGGGATGAAGAATGCCCCAGTGACTTTCCAGAGGCTGGTAGATAATATCCTAGCAGGAGCAGGAGGGTTTGCCCTTGCTTACCTAGATGATATTGCCATCTACAGCCATTCCAGGCCAGAGCACCTTCAGCATGTCAGGGAGGTGCTGGGCAGACTACAGAGGGCAGGGTTGACCATTAAGCCGAGCAAATGTCATAGGACATAGAGTGAGGAGTGGTAAGATAAGGCCAGAACCTGCCAAAGTGGGAGCCATTCAGGCATGGCCTGCACCTGTTACTAAAAAGCAGGTGAGGGCATTCTTAGGGACAGCAGGGTGCTACAGTAAGTTCATCCCCAGTTATAGTACCATAGCTGCTCCCCTCACAGACCTGACAAGGAAGAACAGGCCAGATAAGGTAGTGTGGACCCCAGCATTTGGGAGGACCCCCTGTGTTAGCCAGTCCAGATTACAGCAAATAATTTATTGTACAGGTGGATGCTTTGAGCAATGGGGTGGGAGCTGTACTTAGCCAGATTTCTTCAGAGGGTGAAGAGCACCCAGTGGTTTATCTCAGTTGTAGGCTCCAACCCAGGAAGGAATGTCTAGCCATAGTGTGGACATAGCAGAAACTTCAGCCTTATCTGTATGGAAGAAAATTCACTGTTATGACAGATCACAACCCTCTAACATGGTTAAACAGAGCCAGTCAGCAAAATGCCAAGTTGCTCAGATGGAGTCTGGGGTTGCAAACATATGATATGTCAGTGCAGCACCGCAGTGGGAGTAGCAATGCCAATGCAGATGGGCTCTCAAGACATGGAATGGGGTGAGGTATACTCAGACCTAACCCTCTCAAGTGGCGTTTATCAAGGGTCACTTGAAAAACTATCTTGAGTTCTCCGGGGGGGAGATGTGAAAACTGGTAGAGAAGGCTGAAAGCTGCCAGCCTAGTCAAATATAATTTGATACATAATTCTGGCATTTGTAAATATAAATGTAAAATACAGGCCTGTGTCTTAAATGTAAAGAAATGATGTTTCAACAATGTGGCAACATTGCCACCCGCTGTAAGGAAAACTAAGTCAAGCATTTCTTATTGGTCCTTTGAAATTAAAATTTTGTTATGACTTTTCCTTTGAAGTTAGAATTTGGAGTCGATGAGTCTGGAGTAAGCATTCTGCCTATTTTTTAAGGCTAAAGTTAATGACCAGAATTTACAAGTGGAATGTTCTTTATTGCTCTAAGTGTAAAAGAATGTAAAGGCAGTTTTTGTCAGCCTGGGAACCAGGAAAGTGTAAACAAATGATGTAATGTTTTATTAGAACTGCAGTTTCAATTTAAACAGTGAGAACCAGATATTATTAAGCATTTTTGTCTATCTACCTCACCACTGCCTTATGCTCGCTTAAGTAACTTATCTTAGAAGTATGTTTTCTTGTAGAAATAGCTAGGACCAAAAAGATTAGACTAAGTGTTTTTATGTTATGTCAGAACTGTAATACGGAATTATTTTAAGTTTCTGTGTGATCTCTGAACTCTTGAATAGCACTGTGGTGTAGTAGTATTGTCTTGTGTTTTAATTATTTATTGTTAAATATTTTAAAACCTTTTAACTGTGGCTGGTTTATGTGCACATACGTTAAGCTCTAGAGTACATTGCATATTTATAGAGTTTATTGTACAAGGCCACTGTAATAAGCCTTGACTGATTAGTCACACTTACCAATTGGATAATAATATTGCACAGTAATAATTGGACACCCTTTTAAGGGCCTTTGGGTAGCTGATAATTATTAGCTGGTAGTGGCAATAATTACTACCATATAGTCTGAATAAAGGGGCACAGCTGGAGAATCTGTGTCAGCCTTTCCCAGGAGTGTCTGTGAAGTTGTATAAATACTTATCTTAAAGTGTGTGTGTGTGTATGTGTGTGTGTGTGTCAGCTACTTGGGCAGGGACATGAAGCACTGGTTGGACAGAGAGGATACTGGAGAGTAGCTTGCCAGCTAGGCTGAGATTTGGACCCTATAGCTATGTCAGTGGGGAGTCTTATTGGGGACCTGGAGGGCAAGTGAGCAACCAACCCCAGACTGACTGTGATCTCTGTGTGCAGTTAAGGGAAATTGTACTTTACTGTGTGTATTTATTATCCTTTCCCCTCTGGTGTTAGTGATGAGGATTGAGGCCCTTGATTGCTGGGTCAGGGCGCGGGCACCACAACAGTCACAAGGTCATATACAAGAGTGGTCAACATGCAATTCAGGTAGACTTCCTCCAAGTAAGAAAAGGGCACAGAGGTAGAATTAGAGACTGTAGAGTCATCCTCAGTGAAGCAATTAGTTCACAGCAGAAACCACTGGAAGCCACAATCACTTGCAAGCAGTGGTCACAGAAGGCTCTAAGGTCAACAAAGACTAGGCTGAAGATCTGTAAGCTGACTAGACCAAACACACAAGCATGGAAATGTTCAGGGCTGTAGCACATCAGAAAGAAGTAGAAGTAGATGCGGCCAAAGAAGAATGGCAACATTTCAAAACAACATGTGTGAAGACAGTAGAACAGATACACAGCCTAGCCAGGTATGGTAATAAGCTACATAAGGAAAAGTTTTGGTAGAATGCAGAAGTCCAGGAAGGTATTAAAAGAATGGAGTGCAGAAAAAAGTGATAGATAGAAAAGATGGAAGCATCAGAGGCACTCTACCAACTCTTGAAAAGTGAGTCAGCACATAGCATGTAGAAATTGTACCAGGTTACAAGGCAAAGACAGAAAGATAAAGACAATAGTTATGAAAAAATAGTCATAAGAAACCATTCATAAGGCATGCCAGTAACAATCTGCTCACCAGAAAATAGGACATCAAAGCAGGTGGAAGGAGCAGTTACAGCAGTTTCTGAATGAAAAAAAAATTCTACAGAAGTTGACTGTGCAACACATACCCTACAATGAAACCAAAAAACAAAACACAGAAGAAGCAAGAACATCACTAAGGAAAATGAAGCCATGGAAAGCAACAGGCTCAGATAACATCACAGCAGATATGATCAAGACATTGGGTGAGTTAGGGTACTCATACCAGTAAGGAGAGAACTTCATATCCCAAATTACTGGAGTATAAATGTTCTACTACCAGTATACAAGAACAAAGGGGACATTCACAACTGTGAGCCATATAGTGGTATCAAACGTCTGTCTCACTGTGTGAAAGTGCTGGAAAAGGTGACTGCTAAATGAATGTTGAGAGTAGCATGAAGTAAGATGGAAGATGATCAGTTTGGATTCAGATCAGGGTGCAGCACAACCAACTCTGTTTGCAGTGAGTCAGATAGTATAAAAAAGCTGCAGGTAAGGAAAGAGTCCGCCAACTGGGTGGGCATTTCTAGACTTGGAGAAAGCATATGAAAGGTCCCAAGAAAGATGATTTGCACTGTCTTGTGATGGTTTGAATTCCTGAAAACACTGGTAGAATTTGTTCAGGCTATGTACAATAACCCAGTGACACACAAGTATAAGCAGTTTTCAGGCTCGGAGAGGGGTTCCTGATTGTAGTGTTCAGCTCTGAACCCGCTGTTCATTATAGTGATGGACTACATTAGCAAACAGGTTAGAAGGGATAGATCAGCAAAGCTGCTGCATGCCGATGATGTAGCATTATAAGCGACTGAATAGGAACTTTAGCAAATGACAGGGGACTGAAAAATACAACTGAAAGCATATGGAGCAAAACTAGTTGAATACAGACAAGAAAGTTGTCTTGGCAGCAAATGGTGACAGAAGATGCTGAAAACTGACATAGAAGGGAAAATAGATAAACAGGTTAACAGCTTCAAGTATCTGGAAATGGTGGTTGAGGAGAAGGCCAGTCATAATGATGAGATGAAAGTTAGAATCAGACGTGCTGCAGTCAACTGACACAGGTTGTTAGGTATCATGGGAGACAGAAGAATACAAAAAAGCTGAAAAAGAAGGTATACAAAACAGTGGAGCAACCAGTGCTTCTGTGTGGCACAGTAACCTGGAGAGTGAAGGCAGAGCAGTTAAGAATGTTAAAAGGTAATGGAAATGAAGTGGTGAGATGGCTGGTATCACAGGTGATGCACACTGTGGGACAGCCAAGGAAATAATGACATCAAGCAGAATTCAAAATAGCTTCATTTACAGAGAAGTTTAAAGTACAGGTTAAGGCACAAGTGCAGGAAAGCAGAAGGTGATTTGATTAAGAAGATTTTGGGAAAACAGGAAAACGGTAAGAGAAAATGAGGATGTCCAGTTAAGAGATGGATGGAGTGTGTGAGAGAAGACCTGCAGCAGTCAGGCATGATTGTTGAAGAAAGTAAGAGAATGATGCTGAACTGGAAGAGGTGACATCATTTGACACGATACCTTAACTCTGTACAGAAAAAAATGGCATAAGTGGGGTTGATTTACTACTACATATTTGGTTCTTGCTCCATGCTTGGCATGTTGATAAGCTGTGAACTTTTCAGAGATTCTCTGCCTAAGTAGGAATCTTCTTCCACCTAGATCAAATTATTTATTTCTTTGGGATCAATGAGCTCTTACTTCCTTGTAGTAATTAAGAAGACAGGTACTTGTAAAAGAAAATTAGAGGACCCCATCCCCATAAAATGACATCATATAAATGATGAGTGAGGTTTTCCAAACTGATTTTTTTTACTGTAAAGTTGGAAATTAAAAGATGTCAGTAGATAAATGATGTATGTGAATAGCTCAGATAAAGGATGTTAATTAAGATCAAGATCAGTTAATGAAATAGGCATCCTTGTAGACAGGTAAGCCTCAGAGCGGAGAAAAGGGGAATGAGATAAGATATCCCCCTACTTATTGCCTTGTGGCACTTTAATGAGACTTGTGAGACTGTACTTTAACTATTTGTATAATGCATGCATCTAAGTTTTGTACTATGTTTTAATATTGCAAAATTAGTAAAATTATTTTTAAAGCATTCAAAAATCATAATATGCATTCCAATGGATGTTATTAGCAATAGCTATAATATATCACGCATGTGACTTACTGTAAAGTAGTAAGCATTACTAGTATGGAAATGTCATCAGTGACTGCTTTTGGTACCAGGGAGTCTGTATGCGTCAGGCCCTTCACTAGAGGATTGGTCTCTATATCATTTGCTTGTGTAACTTGTCATGTTTTATTTTGTTTGGTTTGACAAATCAAGGCATAGAAGGGCTTTGACAGAAATTTACAAAACTAAACTGTAAATCTGGTTTTGATTTAAATCAAAGAAGGCAGCTGTAGGCTAAAGATACTCTTCAGTGTGAAACAGTATCATGTTCCACAAGTGCCTAAACAGAAGTCTTATCAGTGGGCTACAATATGTGTCATCAAATATTAACTTAAATGTACAAAATGCTCAGTTACTTTCTGAATCTTTTTTAGCATCTTTATTAACTTCACACACTGCACAGTGATGGTGCACATACAGTTATTAAAAAATTTCATTGTTCCTCTCATGCATTATACAGATGTGGTGTCTTTCTTACCAATTATCATTCATTTCAACATTACATAATTCCTTCATTCCCTGAGATTTTATTCCTCTTCCTTTACATTATTCTGCATGTATTATTCCCACAAATTCCATTTATTTCTCTGTAGTTTGCTCCTTTCCTTTTCTAAAGATTCCACCTCAATTTCCTTTATCTCCTTTATAAAATACAATAATTCAGTTATGTTTGGTTTAGATTTTGATTTCTATCTCTTGTAATTACTTTATTGGCAGCCGCCAACATTAAATTTAGTAGCTAGCACCTTACTATGTCTAAGCAATTCAGTTTCCATATCCCAGATCAAGGGTCATTTCCTTGGTTGCAATAATTTGCTTCTCCGACATTTCTGACAATCTACCCATCAGTGAATGTTATAAGTCTACCAATTTCTTACATTCCCAATAAGCATATTCTTAAGTGCCTCTCTTTCCCATGATACCTCCAACATTTGTTTTCTACCTGTGAAAAAATTCTCTGAAGTCTACTTGGGATAAAAGTACCTAAGCAAACACTTCCATTAAAAAATTCTAAAACGTCTGGACTTCGTTGCATAATTTGGAGCCATATTGGTGGTGCTGCGGTAGCGTTGTCACCTCACAGTAAGACGCTGTCCGGTGCGATTCTCAGCTAGAGCGTCTTCTGCATGGTGACATGCGTGAATGGGCGTGCCTTCGTTGAAGGTTGTGCATCAGGGCTGGCAACTCGGCATGTAAATATTCACTGCCAGTCATTAGCGGACCAGAGTTTCGCTGTGGCAACCATTAACCGGGAAAAGCTGAAAGGCACAAACAAAAAAACATAGAAGTCTTCACACTGTTCCTTGCTATACTGCGTCTTCAATCTCGCTCTCTTCCCAATCTTTTCTAACCTCTTCTGATTTTTTTTATAGTTATCATGCAATATTTCATATGACCCATTAATTATCCCTTTCTAACAGCTGCTTCTGTTCTAGACTCAACTAAGAACTCAACCAGAGCTGTTATTTTAGCACTTTCCTATCCCTTTTTATATGCCTATACTCAATTATAAGTCCCCAGTAGGGAAAGCAGTCTCTAATTTGCAGTCCATTCTTCTGCGTGGTCTCATTCCACTCTTACCTTTTCCATAGTTACTTGTCCCCAGTACCTTGATTCTTTGTATTATTTTCTCCAATAAATCCCAGTTCTCTAGCTTGCCTATTTTCTATGCCCCTACTTGTAGTCACCCCTATTGGTAAAATCTCCTTTCTCCATTCTCAGGTTGGTTAGTTCCTAGAATTCTTTCTTCTACTTTAAATAAAATATTCTCCTTAAATGCCTGCATCTAAAATCATACGGTCTCATTATTTCTTGAAATACCTCCCTCCCTGTTTTATCATTGTGCCTTTCCAATTTGATTTGTAAGCTTCCACTTGTGTTATGTATATCAGCCTTAACTGAGTGGGTCTAAAGTATCCCTTTAAATCAGATAGTCCTAATATATATATCATATACAACTTTCTCCAATTTTATTTTGGTGACCCTAGATATACGAAGTTTGTTTACTGTCATCCCCAACTCATATGGCATTGCAGCTGTTAAATGGTTTGTACAGTCTAGATTGATATGTATGGAACTAATCTGTTTATTATTAGAAATCATCCTAGAGAATAATCTTTTTATTTATGGTGGCAAGTACTATTAGCAACGTTGGGGTGTTGCTATGGGCACCCTATGTGCTAATAGTTACTCTAACATTATGATTGCCCAATGGGAGAAAGAACGTGTCTTTAATGAATGCAAACCATGGGCCACCCACCTAATTTATTATGGTCGGTTTGTGGATGATGTTCTTTTCATCTGGGAAGGAGATGACATTCAACTGAAATTATTTATAGAATTTCTAAACAGCACGACCACCTTCCTGTTCTTTGAAGCACAATACTCTGACAACCATTGAGTTTCTCTATGTAAAGTTATCTTTACATCCGGGTGCAGGACTAGAGACCAGTATTTATAGGAAGAGAACTTGGAGGAATTAAATGGATATAATGTGTGTGTGTGTGTGTGTGTGTGTGTGTGTGTGTGTGTGTGTGTGTGTGTGTGTGTAATATATATATATATATATATATATATATATATATATATATATATATATATATATATATATATATATATATATAAATATATATATATGTATATATGTTCAGATGATATAATCAAGTTTCTGAAAACTCAAAGCTTTTGAATGGAGATCATGGTACATTAATGATCGGAGAATTTACCCTTTTTCCCACTGTAGTGCGATCTTGGAGTTGGTATGTATAATATGTAGGGGGTGTGGGTGGTACAGGTAGGCTTGTCCCTGCAAAAACATAGAAAAATAATAGATTTTTGTTGTTTTTGAAGTTTGGGTGTTTAGAAACTCAATCATATTGTGTCGACAACATGAATTTCGAGTTTCTGAAAACTCAAGCTTCTGACATAGACCTAGATATATATATATATATATATATATATATATATATATATATATATACTGCATATATATGTATATAGTTGCCATTCAGATTGCTGGGACTCAGAAGGTCAGAATGTTGACAATTCAGAATGTAATTAGAGGAAAATCGGTTGATATTAGGGCTGAGAATGTGTTTGTGTGAGTGCTGTCAGGTAATTGTAAGGATTAGGTAAGGGAATACCTTATATGTGCATGTGTTTCTAATCTGAGCCAGTCTTGTTTAGTGATGGTGTTATGGAAAGGATTTTTCTAAAGTAAGGGGCACGGTTAGGCTTAAGGGCAGGGAGGGCACATTATTTTTATCCTACTAGGAAAATAAATGTGCAATGTGCACTATTAGAATTGATTTTGAACATTTTCTTAGTCGTTTTTAATCAGAATATTTGCCATCAAGTAAAGGATGTGGTGATGGGGGGCACCTGTGGTGCTCCTGTACACAATTTTGATGCTTGCCTTATGGAAATGTGAGCGCTTATTTATAGTTTTTATTGTTGGTTTGTTTATACAGCTGCTTGTAATGTACATGATCTGGATGTTTTATCAGTAAACACATGCTAATATTTCCTTGTAAGGTTTATATATAAGTGTTCAAAAGAACATATTAAATACTTTGTTTAGTCTTAGATGGAATTGTGATAATAGACTGGAATCTACAATTTATAAGAAGGATCCTTTTAAAATAACTTAGTTGCATTTTAATAGCAAGCAACCCTTATACATCAAGAAAATATGGCAGAAAGGCATTTTATGAGATTAACATAGGTTCATAGGTTGGTACTAGGCTATCAGCCCTAGGGCCTATACTAGCCTAGTCATAACAATTCCCTGGATATTTCTTCCCACACTATTTACTTCCCTGGAACCCTGTCTAGCAGGGCGACTGACGTGAATCAAGTTTTTAAAGAAGAAAACAAATTATTGATAAGTATGTTTATAGCCAGGATTTATCCATTGAGATTTGTAATAGAAGTTCTGAAGCAGGTGATGTTGTAAAGGAAAGATGTTAAAAGAATATGTAGTCTAACATTTTCCATACATAATGGTGAAATACATTATTGAGAAATTATTTGATTAAAGCTATAGGAAAGGAGTCAATATTTGTCAATAACAAAGGAAGAAAGTAAAAATAAGTTTTGCAAAACCTAACATGTGAATCATATAGGAGATAATAAATGAAATGGCATCTTTAAATGTAGGGCTTGTAATATTTGTGAATTTGTGAAATATTTCCCAGTTATTAATATTTTAACTGAAACAAAATAATATAAGCATTTTTTTTTTCAAATGTAATTCTCTGGGTCTTGTTATAGGGATTATTTTCAGTCTGTAATACATTTTGTATTGGAAAGACATCTGGAAAGTTGGCTTCTAGAATCTTTGAGCAGTATTATGACACTAAACAGAAGAATGTTAATGTCATTCACAAGCATAGCACAGTATGTGCTAATTTAAAAATCAGGTTTATTGAGAAAAAGCAGGTCAATTTAGGGTATGTGATTATGATTCTAAAAAATATTTAAAGTACAGGGAAATCCATTGGCTTTTATTTAAAAGAACAAATGATTTCCTGAGTTTTATTGAGCATATCAAATATTTGTTAAACTTGAAAGAAGCTTTATGAATGTGACCAGTCTATGTTTATGAAACACATAACTGGAATTTTTACAAAATGATAACTAAATAAATATTTGGTCAGGTGGATACATTGATGTAAGTTACTGGTTATTTTGTATCACGTGACTACATTTGGCGTTTTTAAATGGTACTGGCTATGATTGTCTTTTATCTTTGGAATAGTCTCCCTTGAATGAATAAAGACAAAAGTACTCAAGTTTAGATCAAATAAGTTTCCTGGTATTTTTAGCTTTTCTGTTTACACTCTCTATAATATTACTTAGATGTGTTTAGTGTCTAGGAGACTTTCAGTGCTTTTTAATTCTTCTTTGCCATACATCACGAAGGAACAACCATTTTTTTTTGTACGTTCAGAGCTCATGTTGCCTTGGAAAACCATCTGTCTCAGCAATTGTGACTTAGTCTACACATCCTATTCTCTGTAGTTCTTAATGTTAGTCTCTACCAACAGTTTTACATTCTAGAGTTTGTTATGCTGAGGTTAGTTAAGTGCATATAGTAACAGCTAAAGTGAAACTGTTTTCCAAAAAATAGTTTTAAATCTTTATGTGAAGAATGGGAATGAATTTATTGTACTACAAAACTGCATAAACAAATTGGTACTTCCAATTTCGGATATTAAAGTGTTACTTTTATTCACGTAACTACAAATAACTTAAAGACAGTTTGAAATTAAAATACACTAAACCTCAAAAGCAAATTCCTTTGCACTGACAGCTGTTAGCAACAAATAGAAAAGCAGTGCTTCTACACAGAACTGACAAATCTGACATATCTGGAAAGCTGTGTGGGAAAGGCCTGCAGATTTTGATTATGCATCAGAATCCTGCCATTTAGCTAGTTTGATTTGAAGAGGGTTTAAATGTATAAAATAGCAGGCTCATTCAGAAAAAAGAAAAAAAAACTAGCACACAAGGCTAAGAAGTTGCTAAATAACTTGTAAAGTATTTTCTACACTGCCTATTTGGTATCTGTAACTATCCTTTTCCTCATTGCCTCACCTCTTCATATTCTCTCTAGCTTCCCTGCTTAACGCAGACAATATCTTCAACCTACTGGAAGTGGTTAAGAAGCCAAGTATTTTCTGCCAAGGTCCTACAAAGCCTACCCCCTGAAAGAATTACATCTACAGCTTCAAGGAAAACCTTTCCAAAATATGTATGTATACACTTGAGATGTGTTAAAATTAAAAGCTATTCCCACAACCCTACCAGGTGGTTAGAACTCTCTGCAATTCAGACTCTGCAGCAGCCACCCTTCCCTTTCTCTACACCTACTTATCTAGCATTTTCTGCCCTTCCCAAGGCCACGATAAGACCACAGTTCATAGACTTCCCAGCCTCTGACTCTGTAAGGTACCTTGCTGTACTTACAAAGTTTGGACACTAGAGGGCGAACAGTATCCAGCTACTATCCCCTGCCTTACTATCAGCTCCTAAACGACCGCCCACAGCATCGTATTCTTCACTTTTACTTGCTACCCCTCCTCCCCGACACCCCACAGTCATATTCAGCTTCCCCTCCTTTAGTACTCTTCGCCTATATTCTCTCTCTGTGCACACCGGCCTACCTGCCCAACCATCTATACAGCTGATTGTTCCCAACCCAACCTGTCCTGACACTCACTCAACTTTCTTGGCTCTACCCACTCCATTCACCCTGCGGGCTCACTCCACTCCCCTACCCTGCCCCCAATTCCCACTCACCACCAGTGGTCCTACATTTATTACCCCTCCTGCTAATCCCTCCCACTCCCCAACCAATCCTCTTACTCCTCTCCCCACCCCTTCCTCCAACCCACCTGACTCTCATTGCCACTCCCCCTACCCAGCTAATATCACTTTACACTCTTCTACATCTCTTCTAACTACCCAGCTAATATCACTTTAAACTCTTCTACATCTCTTCTAACTATTTCCAACTAATATGCCCTCCCCTCCTCCTACAATCCTTATCTCCTTATTATTACCCTTCCTTCTACTACCTCTTTACCATGCAACCTCCTATACTGATTTTCACTTACATCCTTCCCCTATTCCTCCTCACAACATCCTTACATCCCACTATCACAATACCTCAGCCTCTTTAGTTCCCCCTCCAGCCTATCCTTCTCCTAAAAGTAAAACATTTCACAAACTCTGCTAATGACTACAAACATAAACCTAAACTCTACCAGACTCCTCTGTCTAAATCCAAGCATAATAAACTTACTCCCCACCCCTCTTTCCTTAATTTAGACGGCAACATCCACCCCAATCCTGGTCCCAACTCCTCTCCAACAAACCTCCCTAGCTCCAACAACAAATCCCTAAATAAAAACCTCAAATTCCTCACCATCAACACCCAAAGCCTACTAAATAAATTAACCCTCTTCCACGCCTGGCTCAATCATAACCTACCAGACATAATAGCCATATCTGAAACGTGGCTAAAACCTCATATAGGTGACTCTGAATTCCTTCCCCCGGACTTCACTCTCTCCGATCCGACCACCTAAGTAGAAGAGGTGGTGATGTAGCTTTAATCTACTCCAACCACTTGTCCATCACTCCTTACCCTAACCACATCCCTTCTTTCTCAAATGCTAAACTTGTGATTGGCCTACTAAAACTAAACATCCATAAAAGCATCTGTATCATCTCCCTCTACATTCCTTCTGGTAACAACACCAATGCCCTAGACGACATAGTCTCCTGGACCTCCTCCAATATTAAGCTAGAAACCTACATCCTGGGAGATGTAAATATCGACTGGGGAAAAATCAACAACCCTAATCCCACCACAACAATTAACCTATTCACCTTCACTCAACTTACCAACTCCATTGCTAGACCTAACAAAACCAATCTCCCAGGCTCCATACTTGACTGGATCCTAGTATCTCATCCTAACAAAATCATAAAATCTGGAGTCATTCCCGACTCTCTAGGAGACCACCTCTCTGCCTTCAACATTTGAGCTGCTCCCACTTCCTCACACTCCCACCAATACATTCATACTCGTAACCTATCTAACCTTAACCCTATTACTTTCTCTGATTCCCTTAAACTAATTAACTGGAACCCCCTAAAAATACTACCTTTAGACAAAGCTGTTGACTACTTCAATTCAACATTCTTAACAGTCCTTAACTCCCTAGCTCCAACAAGAACAAAAAGAGTTAAAACAAAAAACACTAAATGGCTCACCAAAACAAAAAACATTATGCTACAAAGGGATAAAACCTGGAAAATCTACCTCCACTATAAACAACTAGAAACATTACTAAAATATAGACAGTTGAGAAACCTAGCCAAAAAACAAGTCATTAGAGACAAAAAGTCTTACTACGTCAAACTACAAGAAAATCATGCTATAAATCCCAAACAATTCTGGAACTCTATTAATTCCCTCCTCAGGCCAGGAACAAAAAACAACCCCTGTCCTGATGCCAGCAAATCTGACTCAGAAATTGCCTCACTATTCAATACCTTCTTCACCTCCTCCATAGCTGAGCTTACTAAGACCTTTACCAATAATAACCCTCCTCCCCTCCTTGCCCAATCTTCCCCTCCCTCCCCTCCTCACCCTAATTTTGAATTTAAACCCGTCTCTACCAATCTAATAAAGAAACTTCTTTATAAACTAAAGCCTTGCTCCAATGCCCCTGACAGCATTCCATGCTCCTCCTTAAAAATAGCTTCAGATTCTATTGCTCTGCCTATCAGCATCCTGATCAATAGATTTCTACTTGAATCATACGTTCCCAAACTATGACGTACTGCATATATTCTTCCACTCCACAAGGGTGGCAAAAATTGTAATATCTCCAATTTCTGCCCCATAGCCATCCTCTCCCCTATCTCCAAAATTCTTGAAAAATGTATCCACCTACAGCTCTTACCATTCCTTACCAAATACCAGCTACTCTCCCCTACCCAGCACGGCTTCCGCCCAGGACACAGTACTAACTCTGCCCTTTACTCCTTCTTACATGCTGTCAATTCAGCCCGTGACTCTGGTAATTTGGTATCTTCTGTACTGCTGGACTTATCCAAAGCTTTTGATACCATCTCTCATACCCACCTTCTAAATCATCTCTCTAATCTTAACCTTTCCCAAAAAAACTCTTTCATGGTTCTTCAGCTATCTTTCAAACAGGTTCCAAGCAGTGAAATGGGGCCAAGCCACCTCCTCTTTCCTTTCTATTCCCACTGGAGTACCCCAAGGTTCCATACTTGGCCCTTTGCTATTCAATATCTTTATTAATGACTTCCATAAAGTCATTCCTAACACCAAAATTGTACAATACGCCACCGATTCCACTTTGATTTGCTGCACCACTAACCTAGCAGAGCTCCAATCTCTGACTCAGAATGCCTTCTCAACCACTGAAAACTGGATGCTCCTAAATCACCTCTCTCAACGCCAATAAAACCAAGATCCTTCTATTCTCCCCCTCAAAATCCTCCCCTCTTGATGAAAACTCTCTTCATATTACCAGCCTTAACAACTCCCCTATCAAGATCGTACCCTCTGCCAAACTTCTCGGTGTCACAACTGACAATCAGCTAAAATGTAACTCCCATATCCAGCTAAACATCAAAAAAACTCACATAAAACTCGGCCTACTTTATAGAAACAACCACTTCCTCTCTCCTTCCTCCAGACTAACTCTCGCCTCTTCCTATCTCCTTCCCTCTCTTATGTATGGCTCTCCCCTGCTCTCTAACTTATCTTCCACACTTACCTCCAAACTGGAAGTATGCTACAACAAAATCTCCAGATTTGCCACCAGTGCCAAATCCTCCTCTCACCATTGCATTTCCCTTCACTCCATAAACTGTCTTGAACTCCCCAACCTACTAGACTTTCACCAGTTAACCACAGTCCACAAATTATTATTCCAACCCTCAAACTGCCCTGCACTATCCAAAATACTACAACCATATTCCCCCCTCAGACCCCTTAGATCTTCCCACCAAAACCTGATCACCATTCATAAACCTAGCCGCCCAGCTGGCCAGCTTCTCTTATCCTTTACCCTAGCAAAAAATGGAATGCTCTGCCCTCCTATCTAAGGACCTGTAACAACCATAATAACTTCAATTCTCAACTTCATTCCTACCTCTACCTAAACAGGAAATGCAATTGCACTCTTCCACCCTTACCTCTCAAACTCTCCTCCCCCTTCACTCCTGGCTAACCTTCTTACCTCCCTAACCTCACTCTCAATTGCTAATTTGTACTCATAACTAAATATTAAAATCTAGCTATTATGCTATATTCTCATTTATCTCAAGAACTAAATTGAAATTGATTGTTTATTTCTTGTAGAATGAAACCTACTGTATGTATTTTAAACTATCTTTGAAAAATGTGTATGTTAATAAACATTGTTCTGTGGAGCTTTTCTCCCCGAACCTCCACTGAAAATGGGCCCCCTAGCCGGTAATCAAACTGGAATAAATAAATAAACAAATAACAGCATTGTCATTTTACACAAATATAGAAAAAAACACGTCCTTATGTCCATGATGAGGCATATAAAGAAGAAACAAATTGCATTCTAAGGAAAACTAAAATCTTTGAAAGAAAATTACGTCAGTATCGCAAGACCTGTCACAGGCATTTTGGGTTAAAGGAAATTAAAATATAATGCAAAAATCTTTGGAGTAATTTTGTTGTATTAGTATGGCACAGAATATGATAAAAATATGTTTTTGTATTTTCAGGATTTAAACTTCTGGGAATCATATTCTATATGAGCTCTTTCTGCAGTTAAGAAGCTTCTTGAGCATGTCAGCATTTTGTATGTCATCTGTCAATTTGTGCTATAAGCTATGCTGCCATAGTCTTTAACTTGCTGAGGCAATTAATCATTGGGCCACATTCAGAAAGGTTACTGTAAGGGGAATATCTGGTGTACATATTACAGTAACCATTTCTGATTCAGAAAGAGCCCTACCATGCTGATGAGACATTCCAGAGCAGGGGCATACAGTAATTAGTCATGTGCTCTGCCCCAGAAATATGTGCGGTAAGGCATTTATGGATCCAAGTAATTCAGAGAATCACTCATCTGAGTAAGTTGCACAGTCTGCTCATTTTAATGAACACATTCAAAAGTTCACTTTTACCTGATTGTGTCCGATGTAAATGCCAGGGAGTTTAGAAGACAGTTAGTACTAGTGTGTGTGTGTGTGTGTGTGTGTGTGTGTGTGTGTGTGTTTATGGCTGCATGTGAGTGCATGTAAAGGTATGAGTGAGTGTCTCCCTGGGGGTTGCAGTGGGGGGGGGGGTTAGTTACGATATAGCTAGGGGAGGTGCATGTGTGTTTATGGGTGAATGGGTGAGTCTGATCAGGTAAAGGAGGCTGTGTGTGTGTGTATGTATACATATGTATGTATGTGTGTGTGTATTGGGAGGACTGTTATACTTACACACTCCACTAGACTAGAGAGAAGATTCTGCAACTTTCTGGGAGAACACTAGACACCAGGGAAACTTCTTAATGTTATGCTTTAAAGGTACTTAAAAATAACTGAGAAATTTTGCAGCATAAAAGAGTTGGTTGGAGGGACACTAGACTACCTCTTTATATCATGCCTAAGAGACACTTAAACATAATAGAACAAATATTTTGCATCATGAAATTCGCCTACCGAATGGCACACTGCTACAGTCATCCCTCTCCATAAAGGTGGAGTGACAACATACCCTGGGAACTATCACCCCATTAGCCTGACAAGTTTGATTTGCAAAGCTATGGAATGCATCAGCATGGACCTAATAAACAAGGATATAGGGAATCTCCAAACTCTGAATCCCACACAGTTTGGTTTTGTGAAGCATAGATCATGCCTGCTCAACTTGGTCAGCTTCTTTGAGTCAGTCACCAGAGCTGTGGATGAAGGCAAGGTGAGTCATACAGCCTACCTTGATCTGGCCAAAGCCTTTGATACCATTTCCCACTCAGGAATCATAGAAAAACTCACTACGCTAGGCATCAAACCTTATATCACTAGGTGGGTTGCAAACTGGCTCACAGGTAGAACCCAGAGTGTGAAAGTAGCTGACTCCAAGTCAGACTGCCGACCAGTCATGAGTGGAGTCCCACATGGTTTGGTCCTGGGTCCTGTCTTGTTTGGTATCTACTTCTCTGAAGTCCAGGCCAACACAAAGGGACTCTGGCTGACAAAGTTTGCAGATGATTGCAAGTTGGGAGCTATTATTAACTCCCCAAGTGATGTTGACATCCTACAGATAGGTGTCACTGCGACCACCGACTGGTGTCAAAACCATGGCCTTAAGCTCAATGCCAAAAAATGCGTCATCATCCACTTTGGGGATATCAGACTCATCAGGCTAATGGGGCGATAGTTTCCAGGGTCTGTAGTTGATGGTAGTACACTGAACACAGAAGGTATTATAAGAGATCTGGCAACACAGGTTGACAGCAAACTCTCTTTTGACCACCACATTGCCACTGTGGTCAAAATGACCTTCTATGCGGCACATCTCATTACTAAGGGTTTTGCATTCAGGAAGAAAGAGGTCATTGTCTCCGTCTACTCTTCCTTCATTAGGCCAATCATTGAGTACAATGCCCCATTGGCATGTACCTCACTAAACACCTGCAACAACTGGAGATGCCACAAAAGTACCTCACAGAGAGGATCCTAGGCCTTAAACATTTGTCTTATAAGGACAGACTCAAAAAACTCCAACTATTCTCTGTCTCATATCGCCTACTTAGAGGCAATCTCTGCTTGACTTACAAAGCCATGTCTGACCAAGCTCTGTTAGAAATGCTACATCTAAAGAAATCCCAATCCCTACCCATGACACGCTCCAGTGACCTCAACCTCATTGCCACAATCAACAGAACATGCTGAAGGGACAGGTTCATAACCCAGAGACTACCCATGCTATGTAATAGACTTCCCATACATGTCAAGCAGAGCACCTCACTGGCCCTCTTCAAGAGAAATCTTGATGAGTGGATGGGAAATAGAAAATTCACCCCAGGGATCACTCCAGTGGCTTTACTTAACAGAGGTACTGGGAACTAAGGTTGGGTGGCATGATGCCAGAGTAATCCTATGAGCTAGGCTTGTAAAGGCTTCAGGGCCATTAGCCTAGTACACACCTATAAACCTATGAAAGGAGTGGGGCCTGGAGAACACTAGAGACAGGGTTATAGTCTTTATACTACATGGCCCACCTCATATGTAAAAGTATCTCATCCAGGGACAAGGAGGTCATAACATCCCTGTAGTCTTCCCTTATAAGGCCCATTATTGAGTACAACCCACCTTTCGGCATGTACCTTGTAAAGCACATGCAGCAGCTGGAGAGACCACAGAGGTTCCTCACCAGGAGAATCCAGGGCCTCAAACATCTACCATACACAGATAGGCTAAAATCCCTATCCATCTACTTAGTTTCATACAAACTCCTCATTGGTGACCTCTGTCTAGCATACAAGGTGATCATGGACCCCACCTTGATGGGATTGCTGCATATCTGCAAGCCAGGCTCCACTCGAGTAACCCACATGTGCAGCCTCAACCTGGTCTGTGACATCAACAAGACTTGTTGGTGGGAGAGATTTGTGTCCCAGAGACTCCCTCATCTATGGAATAGACTCCCTCTCCACATCAAGCAGAGTACCTATTTACCCCTTTTTAAGTGCAACCTGGATAACTGGATGGGAAACAGAAACTATACCCCTGGGATTCCACCCATGTCCCTGCTGCTCACCCACTAAGCCTCTCACAGTTTAGAACTTTCTACTGGTCCCTCAGCCATACCTGGTCCTTCTAGTCATCTCCCCATTACTAATCACAGTACTACACCTAGCATTATGGATGACAATTTTCCACAGTTTTTCCAGCCAGCCTGGTCGACATGGGCATCTTGAGGCAATGTAGCAATCGCCTTGTGTACACTGACAACCCTTTACTTCTGTTTCACACAAATTCAATATGTGAGAGATGCATCTGTATTAGGAATCAAGAATCTGTACTGTATTGCATATCACATACTAAGCAAGTTGTCAGCTCACACTTCACCTCTTGCACCAACCGTGTGCACAACACCTAAACCCACATATGCAGAGGTACTCACCAGAAGTCTACGTAAAGATCGGAGACCTCCCAAACATAAGCATGCTTCACTTAAAACATTACCAGCTGAACACAATAGATATAAAAACACATGCACCAGTGTCTCACCAAGCAAGTCCCTAAGGCAAAACACAAAATCTAATGTTTTGATCATAGGTGACTCCTTTGTGAGACACACAGATGTCCCACTCACTAGGCTTGATAAGAAGAAAGTCACAGTCAGCAGTCTGTCAGGTGACATCACACATGCACTTAAGTCTCTGAACAATAGGTACTGTTATGTTACCTTCACCTAGGATGATGCCACAATACAGACAAAAAAAAATGACTGGTATCAACAATTAGCTTACTTTCTGGTGTCATTTCAAGGGGATCCAGTACCTGTCAGCCTGGGATCATATGGTTGACAGACCTCAATGCTTTGCTAGTGATGGTCTTCACCTGTCACCTCTTTGCTTGCGGTTACTGGCAAAGGCACTTGCCTCACCCATATTGCCTTTTTTAGGCAATGTCACAAGAACAAAATTCCCAACGTAAAAATATCCTTGAAAAACAACCACAAGGTTATGTTGCTAAATATTAGTAGTCTAAATCTGAAACTGCACTCACTGGAAGCATTCCTCACTTTGGAAGATGCAGACATCTGCGCAGTTACAGAGACCTGGTTTAAGGCCAAGGAGAGGACCCCAGCCATGCCGGGTTATAATGCCTTCCACACCTTCAGACCACATAATGAACACATGAGAACTAGAGGAGGAGGAGTATCAATATTCATCAAAGATAAACATACCTCTAGACTGGTGAAACAGAATTATTGCACAGAGTTACTCCAGGTGCAAATAACTGTAGGAAAGACTCCCCCTCCAACTTATCGTCAGCTATAGGTCCCCCTCCATGAACCATGATATCCATACTGCCTACTTGGATCTACATGAATGGCTCAAAATATAGCCAAAACACTCTGGTTATGGGTGACTTTAACTACCCATCCATAGATTGGGCAAATTATTTGTGTACTAACATGCTAGCCCAAAGGTTCTTGGACTTCGTTAACTCCAGTGCCTTGGAACAGATAGCTGGCACCCCCACAAGGGGCCCAAATATTCTTGATCTGGTACTCACCAACATGGGAGATTGGTGTGCCACCACAAGTGTGTGGCCCTACCTGATGAAGTCTGACAATACGTCAGTTTTGTTTGAAGTAACGATTACATCAGACCCTCCTCCCCTTGGAGAAATTATGCTAAAAACTTCTCCAAAGCTAACTACAGTCTCTTAATAGATGGCATTAATACATTTAAAGCTCCTGTCCCCTCTGACAGTAAGGATACCTATACTAGGATATTCACCAATGCTCTGTATAAACATCTATACAATTGTATTGACTCAGCCAGACCTGACAGGACCAAAGCAAGATCTTCTAGAAAAAACAAGCCTGCCTTGTGGGCATCTGCCATAAGCAAGTTATACAGTAAGAGGAAGAAATTTCTGTCTAAGAAAATGAAGGAACAGTCTCAGAGTTGGAAGCACACCCTTCTCAGCTTGAACAAGAAAATAAGACATCTTGTAAAGTCCTCTAAAGCAAACTGCAAATCTAAATTAGCATTTCTAGTTAAGGATAACCATAAGACATGTTTTAGTTACATCAGAAACCTTAAAGGAAAAGCCCAGATTTTCACTGAACTTATGGTGAATGGTACTACATATACTGAACCTGTAGAAATAGTCGACCGGTTAGCGGACAGGTTCAGTGAAAATGTCTCCTTCCTATCCCCACCACATATATCCCAGAACATTCCTGCTACCTTTTCTCCACCTAGCATCACTAACAAGCAGGTCCTAGCCACTCTCTGTAAGCTTCTATGGGACCTGATAACATCCCAGGCTGCATTCTAAATGGTTTAAAACAGGAGCTAGCAACACCATTGAGTACTCTTTTTAACCACAGCCTAAACACTGGTTTTGTCCCTGCTGAATGGAAAAAAGCTACTATCATTCCCTTGCACAGAGAGGGTGCATCCGCCAACCCTGGGAACTATAGCCCCATAAACCTAACCAGCCTTATCTGCAAGGCTGTGGAGATAATCATCATAGGTTCATAGGTAGGTACTAGGCTATCGGCCCTGGGGCCTATACAAGCCCAGCCAAAAAGGTACCCTGGCTTTTGCCACCCAAGAAAATTCTTTTCCTGTGCCACTGTTGAGCAGAGCCACAGAGGTGATTACCGGGGTGAATTTCCTATTTCCCATTCAATCATCAAGATTTTTCTTGAAGAGTGCTAATGAGGAGCTTTGCTTGACATAGATAGGTAGTTTATTCCAGAGTATGGGAAGTCTCTGGGACAGGAATCTATCCCTCCGGCATGTTCTGTTTATTGTGGTGACAAGGTTTAGGTCCCTAGAGCATGTAGCTCGGAGGGATTGGGATTTCTTTAAGTGGAGCATGTCCAGCAGCTCTGGGTTTGACATAGCTTTGTATGTTAGGCAGAGATCACCTCTGAGTAGGCGATATGCGATGGAGTAAAGCTGGAGTATTTTGAGACTGTCTGCATAGGACATCTGTTTGAGGTGGGTAATCCTCTTTGTGAGGTATTTCTGCGGCCTTTCCAGTTGTTGTAGATGTCTTGTGAGGTACATACCAAAAGGGGCATTGTACTCTATAATGGGTCTAATGAGTGATGAGTAGAGGGGAACAATGACCTCTTTTTTTCTGGATGAAAAACCGTTTGTGATGAGGTGTGCCACGTAGAAGGATTTCCTGACTACTGTGGCAATGTGATTATCAAAGGAGAGACTACTGTCCACCTGTGTCCCAAGGTCTCTTATCACACTTTCGGTGTTAAGTATACTACTGCCTATGTTGTAGTTCATGGGTACAGAGTTTTTACCAAAGGGGATGACAATGCACTTTTTGGCATTGAGCTTGAGGCCATGGCTTTGACACCAGGCATCTGTCTCAGTGATGCCCTTTTGTAGGATGTCCACATCGTTAGGAGTTTCGATTATGGCTCCTAGTTTGCAGTCATCTGTGAACTTCATTAGCCAAAGACCTTCTGTGTTAGCCTGTACTTCAGAGAAGTAGATACCAAATAGGAGAGGACCCAGGACTGAACCCTGTGGTACTCCACTTGTCACTGGTCTAAAGTCAGATTTGGAGTCTGCTACTTTCACAGTGTGGGTTCTGTCAGTGAGCCAGTTGGCCACCCATCTTGTGACATAGGGATTTATACCTAGTTCAGTGAGTTTATCTATAATTCCAGAGTGGGGGATGGTGTCAAAAGCCTTGGCAAGATCTAGATAGGCTGTGTGAACCACCTTACCCTTGTCAATGGCTTTGGTGACTGCTTCAAAGAAGTCTATCAGGTTTAGGAGACATGATCTGCCTTTTACAAACCCGAACTGGGTGGGGTCCAGAGTTTGGAGATTACCAATGTCTTTGTTTATAAGTTCTATGATAATACGTTCCATGGCCTTGTAGACCAGGCTCATCAGGCTAATGGGGCAGTAGTTCTTGGGGTCTGTGGTGGCTCCCCCCTTGTGGAGTGGGATAACCATCACTGTGCGCCATTCAGCAGGCACAAAGCCTGAGGTGAGGCTATGATTGAACATGGTACTTAGGTGGGGTGCCAGTTTGTTCTATAGTTCATGTAGAACGCAGCCTGGGATGTTGTCTGGTCCCATGGATGCTGTGTTCTTGGCTTTGGAGAGTGTAGTTTTTACCTGTGCAGCTGTGATTACAGGAACTTTACATTCTTCCGGTATAGAGATGGGCTCTTTAGGGGGTGAGATGGGGGTAAAGTTAGCACTGAACCTATCTGCCAGGATGTTGGCAATATCAGTTGGGTCTGTATATTTAGTGCCATTGTGCTGTAACTCAGAGCAGATCTGAGTGTTGCCATTGAGATTCTTGACATAGCTATAGAATGCTTTGTGGTTGTCTTTAGAATCAGTGGCGATTTTGTTTTCGTAACTAGCTTTGGAGGATTTTATCAGGGATTGCAGCTTCTTACTGAGGCTGACCAGGGAACTCTTCCACTCATGGGATTTTACTCTCTTTTGCAACAGTTTCTTCCTTCTGTTGTGCAGTTTTTTTATGGCAGGGGATCACCAGATTGGCTTCCTTTTTTTGGAGGATAGCATCTTGGTTCAATTTGGGATAGCACAATCCATGCACTCATGTAAGTGCTTATAAAGTGCAATTGTGTAGATTTCAGTAGTCGTTACTGTATTGTCCATCTGCATGGGTGTCATGAGGTTCACCACTTCTGTCTTAAGAAGCATGAAGTTGGCTTTGGAGAATTTTTTTTACCATGGTTTCCTTAATGGGGGTTGGGGGCAGGATGTGGATATCTAGGGTAATTAGCTTATGGTTGGATCGGACTAATGAGGCGTTGACTTCAGGTGTGGAACACTGGTCACTCATGTTGGTAATGACTAGATCTAGGATATTGTTGCTCCTGGTGGGGGTGTGGATAAGTTGATCCAGGGCATTGGAGTTTATGAATTCCAGAAAGTGTTGAGCGAAGGAGTTGATACATGAATAGTTTTCCCAGTTAATGGTGGGGTAGTTGAAATCGCCCATTATTAGAGTGTTTGGTTGAACCCTAATATTTTCCAGTACATCAAGAAAAGAGGAGTGGGAATCCAGGGGCTTTGTGGGTGATCTATAGCAAGCTACAATTTGGATTGCAGTTTTGCCCAGAGTTAGTTGCACTTGGATAACCCTGGCTGCATTATGCTGAGCAACTAGCCTGGAGGTGTGGATATCCTTAATAAATATGGGCACACCTCCACCTTTGGTGTTCCGGTCCAGGTTACATGGCCAAAAAGTGTGGTATGAGTTATAGCCTGGTAGTGCAGGGGTGCTCTCTGGAGCCTTGAACCAGGTCTCAGTCACTGCACAGATATCGATGTTCTCCATTTTAAGGAGTGCCTCGAGTGAGTGCATTTTGAGATTTAGACTTCTAGCATTGAGTAGCATCACCCTCAGTTTTTGCTTGCCTGTTTCTGTTACGGTGGTGAATTTGTCATTTGAACCTTGCCTAAAAAAGGCACTATAGGAGTGTCAAGAACCTTAGCCAGATAAGAACCTTAGCCAGTATCTGGAATCCCAGGGGTGACAGGTGCAGGCCATCTCTGGCAAAGCATCATGGTCTGTCAACCATGTCATCCCAGGCAGACAGATACTGGATCCCTTTAGAATGGCACCAGAAGCTTAGCCAATTGTTGAAGTCAACCATTTTGTCCTTGTACTGCGGCATCATTCTGGGTGATGGCAGAATTCTACTCAGGGCTAGGATCATACCTGCCTGGGCTACAAGATCGGAGAGCTCTTCCATGTCTCTTTTCATGTAGTCCAGGGAGGTATGTCTCAGGTCATTCACACCAACATGGACAATGTCAGAGTCATATTTGTACTTGTTGTGGAGTGACATGAGTGCGTGGGTTATGTGGCGGATCCTGGCACCCGACAGGCAGCTGACAGTAACCTTCTCCTTATTTAGCCTGGCGAGTGGGACATCAGTGTGCCTGACTATAGAATCACCTATGACTAGTGTGTTGGGTATGTTGTTTTGCCTTATTGGCTGTGGTTGAGTGGCACACTGAGTCTGCGGGCTATGTGTCATTTGGGTTGTGTTGGGGGGGTGGAGGTTACTTGGATTTCTGCTTTGGAGGTCTCTGTTGCTTGAGCGGATTATTATTGAGAGCCTCTGTGAATGTTTTTGTGTTTCTATGTGTGGATTTGGGGGTGTAGATTTAGTGAGACTATGTGATGAGTGTGGTGTGGTGAAAGTGTTTACCTTCTCCTCTTGACTGTCAAGTTCAGTCTTGATTGGAGAGAGCTTTACCTCCAGTTTGGCTAGATAAGTGCATCTTTCACAGGTTGTAGTGTTGGGTGGTAGGAGGAGATGGTTGTCTGTGTACATGTGGCAATTTCAGCATTGCCCCAAGATGCCCAGATTCATCAGATAGACAGGAAAGAACACTGGGAGCTGACCCTTGGACATGCCTGAATAAAAAACTATTTTCCTCTAGATAATTGAGGAAAGTGAGTACAAGAGCTGTTTTTCTCTAAGAAAGTAAGTACGAAAACTGTTTTCCTGTGTAATGAGGAAGGTTGAGTGCTGTAGTAATTAGTAGGTTATTTAGTGCTTACAAGTGGACCTTATCAACAAAGATATAGGAAACCTTCAAATGTCTGACCTGACTAAAAGGGAGATTGTGCCTGTTGAACCTGGAAGGCTTTTTTTGAGAAAGTCACCAGAGCCCTGGATGAAGGCAAATCTGTGCATATGCCCTACCTGGACTTAGCCAATACCTTTGACACAATCCCCCACTCAGGCATCATTGCAAACCTCACTCAGCTGGGGATCAATCCATATATTGTCAGGTGGGTTGCAAACTGGCTCACCAACAGAACACATAGAGTCAAAATACAGGATTCTACCTCCACCAGCACACCTGTTATCAGTGCTGTTCGACATGGATTGGTGATAGGGCGCCTATTGTTTGGAAACTACTTCTCTGAAGTACAGGCAAAGACAGAAGACTGAAAATTAGGTGCAGTCATTGAGTCCCCAAATGATGTCAACATTCTACAAGAAGGACTTGTGTAAACCAACAATCGGTGCCAAAGTCACGGACGTAAACTCAATGCAAAAAAAAAAGCATCATCATCCCCATCAGCAGGGGTAATTTCCCTGCAGAGTATGATATTAATAACAACACCCTAAGCTCTAAATCACTGGTGAGAGATTTGGGCACACAGGTTGACAGCAACCTTACCTTTGATCATCATGTCTCCACAGTGGTTAGGAAGGCCTTCTACATTGTTCACCTCATAAGTAAGGGAATAGTTTCCAGAACTAAAGAGGTTATAACCCCCCTGTACTCTTCCCTCATCAAGCCATTAATAGAGTACAGTGCTCCCTTTGGTATGTATCTTACCAGGCACCTGCAGCAACTAGAGTGACCTCAAAGGTTTCTCACAAAGAAAATTCAGGGTCTTCAGCACATGTCATACGTGGACAGACTGAAATCACTGTCACTGTATTCTGTATCATATAGACTACTCAGAGGTAAACAGTGCCTTGTGCACAGCGCAACCTCTGATCCTGCCTTAATGGAAATGCTGCACATCTGTAACTCAAATGGTACACGGTTTACTTGCTCTAGGGACCTTAACCTGGCCTGTGACATCAACAAGACTTGCTTGAGAGACAGACATGGTACACGGTTTACACGTTTTGAAAGTCATGGCTTAGTGGTGGGTCATACAGACTAATGTTACCAAGGTCCTGGGTTCGAGACTAGCAGTGGGAATTTATTTTCCCTCACCAAGAATGATGCCACAGTATGAAGACAAGATGATCAATTTCAACTATTGGCTTAAGTATTGGTGTCATTCAAAGGGGATCCGATGCCTATCAGCTTGGGATGATATGCACGACAAGCCACGATGCTTTGCTAGGGACGGCTTGCACCTGTCACCCCTGGGCTTTCGGATATTGGCAAAGGCTCTTGCTACCCCATAGTGCCTTTTTTAGGCAAGGCTCAAAAGACAAACCCACCTCCATAGGTATCACAAGGGATAAGAAACTAAGAGTAATGCTACTCAACGCTAGAAGTCTAAACCTCAAGATGCACGCACTCGAAACTCTCCTTAGCATGGAGAACATCGATATCTGTGCAGTAACAGAAACCTGGTTCAGGGGTCCCGAGAGCACCCCAGCACTACCAGGTTATACCTCATACCATGCTTTTGCCCCAAAACTTGGACCGAACCACAAAAGGAGGGAGTATCGATATTCATCAAAGATACCCACACCTCCAGGTTGGTGGCAAAGCACGAAGCATCAGAGACTATCCATGTGCAACTAACAGTGGGTAAAACTGCCTTCCAGTTTATAGCCTGCTACAGACCACCCTCCCAAACCCAGGAACCCCACTCGGCCTTCCTGAGAACACTGGAAAATATGAAGGTCTCTCCAACACCATTATATTGGGCGACTTCAACTACCCAAACATAGATTGGGAGCATTACTCTAGCTCCAACACCCTTGCCCAAAGGTTCCTAGAATTCATAAACTCAAATGCTATGGAACAACTTGTTACCACTCCCACAAGAGGGGAAAACATACTGGACCTGATCATCACCAACATGGGGACTCTATGCTCCAGACCAGAAGTGTATCCCTCACTGGTAAGATCAGACCATAAACTGATCTCACTGGATATTCACATCCCGACCCCACCCCCTGCCCAGAAAACCACAGTGAAAAATTTCTCTAAAGCAAATTTCACACTCCTCAAAACTGAGGTGGAATCCTTCAAAGCCCCCGGGCCTGTGGAAAATACGCCCAGACCGCAGAATCCTTTATAAATGCATTCTATGAACACCTTCAGGACTGCATGGATCATGCAATCCCAAATAAAACCAAGACCCAATCCTCCAAAGGCAGGCGACCTGTCTGGTGGACCGCAGGCATAAACAAAGTATACAATAGAAGGAGGAAGCTACTACATGATAGAGCAAAATCCCAAAAGGGAAGGCATCTCTGATCAGTATTAGCAAAAACTAAGGGCACTCATAAAATCGTCAAAGGCCAGCTTTGAGAGAAAAATTGCACAGGACACTAAGGATAATCACAAGGCTTTCTTTAGTTATGTTAGGAACCTGGGTGGGAATTCCCAGATATGCTCAGAATTAGTCCAAAATGACAAAAATACACTGATCCCACAGACATTGCCAACATCCTAGCTGACAGGTTCAGCAAACTTCTCCCTCCCCACCAAAGGGCAAATATCTATCCCAGCAGAGTGCTGCCCCTGACATCTCAGATGCTCAGGTGGAGCCGCCTCTCCAAAGCAAAAACACAGCATCAATGGGACCAGACAGTGTCCCAGGCTGCCCTACATGAACTCCAAGAAGAGCTAAACCCAAACATAAAACTACTGTTCAATCTCAGCCTTACTACAGGATATGTACCCAAAGAGTGGCGTGCAGCAACAGTGGTCCCTCTCCACAAAGGTGGTGCCTCAACGGACCCTGGAAACTATCGCCCATAAGCCTGACTAGCTTGGTCTGCAAAGCTATGGAAAGGATCATCATGGACCTCATAAATAAAGATATTGGGGACCTACAAACACTGGATCCTACCCAGTTTGGCTTTGTTAAGGGCAGATCCTGCCTCTTAAACCTGGTTGACTTCTTTGAAACAGTCACCAAGGCCATTGACGAAGGGAAGGTGGTCCACACAGCCTATCTGGACCTTGCAAAAGCCTTCGATACAATACCCCACTCGGGCATTATAGATAAGCTCAGCAGCTTAAATATAAACCCCTATGTCACTAGATGGGTTGCAAACTGGCTCAAGGACAGAACCCACATGGTTAGAATTGCTGGAGCCATGTCAAACTCCAAACCAGTTACAAGTGGCATACCACAAGGCTCAGTCCTGGGACCTCTCTTGTTTGGTATATATTTCTCGGAGGTACAGGCCAACATGGAAGGACTGTGGCTGACCAAGTTCGCAGATGACTGCAAACTGGGCGCCATAATCGACTCTCCAGCTGACACAAGCATCCTCCAAAAGGGCCTCATAGAAACAGACAACTGGTGCCAGAGCCATGGCCTCAAGCTAAACGCCAAAAAGTGTATAGTCATCCCCTTTGGCAAAAACAAAGTGCCCACAAATTACCACATAGGTGGTAATCCATTAAGTACAGAAGAAGTAATTAGGGACCTGGGGACCCAAGTTGATAGCAATCTCTCATTTGACAACCACGTGGCCAAAGTGGTTAGAAAAACATTTTATATAGCCCACCTAATCATGAAGGGATTCACATCTAGATTAGGGAGGTCATCGTGCCTCTTTACTCATCCCTCATCAGGCCCATAATTGAGTACAATGCCCCTTTTGGGATGTACCTTACCAAACACCTGCAGCAACTGGAAAGACCCCAAAAGTACCTCACCAAGAGGATCAAAGGGCTCAAACAGATGCCATATGCTGCCCGGTTAAAGAAACTCCAGCTCTACTCAGTGGCATACCGCCTGCTCAGAGGTGACCTGTGCCTGACGTATAAGGCCATGTCCAACCCGGAATTAAGGGACATGCTGCACCTCAAAAATCCAAATCCCATCGAGCTACTGCCGAGAGACTTGAACCTCAGCACTGAAATAAATAGGACATGCTGGAGGGACAGATTCATAACCCAGAGGCTCCCTTCACTCTGGAATAAAATCCCAGTCCAGGTTAGGCAGAGTCCCTCATTGACTCTTTTCAAGAGGAATCTTGATGAGTGGATGGGAGATCGTAGGTTTACCCCGGGTATCACTTCTGTGTCACTGTTAGACAGAGGCACAGTATACTAACCTCGAAAAAGGGCATAGCAAAATTTATTTAAAATGGGTGGCGAAAGCCAAACATACTCTGGCTAGGCTTATAAATGCCCTAGGGCAGATAGCCTAGTATGAACCTATGAACATGTCTCACAGAGGTTACCTCTCCTCTGGAGCAAACTTCCAATTCAGGTTATACAGAACCCTTCCTTGACCCTATTTAAGCATAACTTGGACGATTTAATGGGAAACTGCAAATCCACCCCAGGGGTTTCACCTGTGTCCCTCTTGGGTTGGGGCTGTAGGTGCTAATTTAGATTGGCTTGCAAACATGGACCATATCCTAGGCCCTATAGGGAACAAGGGTTGAACTTGGCTAGGCTTGTAAGGGTCCTAGGGCCATTAGCCTAGTAACCTACTATGGTCCTATGGTTGTTGTGTCTTTCAGCTTTTCCCAGTTAGGGGTCGCCACAGCGGAACTCCAGTCCGCTAATGATTGGCAGTAGATTTTTATGTGCCGAATTGCCGGCCCTGACGCACAACCTTCAACGAAGGTACGCCCATTCACGCACGTCTCCACACAGGTCCTATGTTCCTAATTGGAAATATTTGTTCAATTAAATATTTGGCTTCTTGTTGCTGCTTTTGTATTCTGAAAATTGTATTTAAGAGGTCTATTCATTATTTTAACCTTTCTTCAATTCTGCAAAGTGTAAATTGAGTACTGCAACTTTATTTTTGCTAAGTTAGCTTAGCAGTGTGGTATGCAAAGTTGTTTAAAAATGCTGCAAATCTCAGCCTCATAACTGCATGAAACTAGTCAATTGCATTCATCTGGAACAAAATACTCCAAATGTGAACCTGCATAAAACTAGTCATTTTCAGTTCTCTGATACAGTCAGTTTTTGCAAACACACCACGGGTCTTAACTGGCAAAAGGCATTTTGTAATGTTAGATAATATAATATAATATAATAGATGCTTAAAGCATATTTTGAAGATCTTTGATAAATATTTATTTTTTCCCCTTTCCTGCTCTTTTACCAGCATGACAGTTCTGAGTATTTCTTGCCATGTGCATCTAGTATCATTGTTTATGTTTATGTGTTTTTTAATATGCATTCATTTTTACTTTATTTTTAGAGATAGTCTGTGATGTGCTGTATATAATAATATTATGCTGAGAGGTCTGCTATTTGTGTCACTGTTTTTTTTCACATTATATCTAAAAGCAAATTGCTAAGTGTTTGCCCTCTTTGTATAAATGCGCATTTTTCATTTCATAAACTGCTTTTTTTATTGTTACTTTTCTGGTGTGCCAAAGCACTAAATAATAACATTCAGTTCATTTTTATCTAGTAAAACATATTTCAGTATATTCAGCTATTCGTGTGATATGCACCTGGCTTTTTGGTCTTTGGATAGACCTTTTTTAAGCTAACAACTTCATCTTGACAGCACAACCTTTACTGAATTGAAAGTAGTTGCGCTTTTGACTCATACTGTAAGTTAGAAGTTTCACTGTCAAAGAAAGCTACTGGAGGAAAGAAATTGAACCAGAATATTAATTATAATAATGAACTAGATAAATCCACAAAAGCACTTACAAGATGAAGTTATTTATGAGAGTATCTGGACTGTCAATGTTTATATGTCGGTAGTATATTTTATTTGAAAAGTCTTTCCAACAGATCTCTGGTTTAACTCACTTGTAAAAGTGTTCATAAGGCCACAGCAAGATTTGAACTCACAACCCCTGGTTTACAAGGCCAATGCTCTAACCCCTGAGCTAAGGAGCCTCTAGTTATTAACTTGTCTAACAGTATCACTAATGCTCTTAAACAAGTGCATATCATGTAATTTGTATAGGTAATTAGGTTAGAAGACTAATGCTTTCTTTCTGGGTGTGAACATGGCATAATGCCAACTCTGTGTTACAAATACGCTTCTGCAAGTCACACAAACCAGACACGAATAGCAACAGACCAAACCAGAAGAGCAGCAAAGAAGGTGAAAGGGTGGATAAAAAGAAAACATTTACAGTATCATGTTCTCTTCCATCTACATGTTAACTCCAGACACACACGCAGTACAACAGATTGTTCTTAAAGCCGTGTCACCTGATTAGGTGATTAGGCTGTTAGTTTATGACAGACTCTACACCCACAGAGTGAGCACAGTTTTATCAAAAAAAAAAGTCATATTTTGGAAACAAGCATTGGATCCATCCTGTCTAACTTACTGTGTGTACTGAAAAATGTGCTTTACTGACCTAACAGTAATTTTTTTTTGTTCTTGTTTTTAACCAGACTTGTTCTGTACTGATAGTTTCTCTTTTTTCATTGTTCTAAACACATTTGTCCTGTCTGTTCTTCAGACTGCTGTTAGGAATACTAAGTCATCATTTGTTGTGGTATAATGTACATACAGTGCATAAAGCCACTACCAGAAATTGTAGTAGAGTATAAATGAAGATCACCACCCATATATCTTCGTACAATTGTACTTTCCATAATAAAAATCTTTGAGAAAATAAAATGAGCACAAGACAGTAAAAATGTAAACATGCAAAATATAAATTAAGAAATCCAAAAACAACAAGTCACTGAGCACTGATAATTCTCAAAATGTAAACATTTTCAATTTCTTATTTTTAAATAAATAGACGTGCTACTTATTAGTTCCTCCTGAAAATAAGCTAAATATAGTCCCTTTGCAGTCAGAAATGCAATGCAGGGGGTATGGCCAAGATCAGCAACTAGGAAAAGCTCTGTAACTGAAAACTGTTTACTGACAAAATTATTAGTTAAAAAAATAAGATTTTGGAGACAATTGACATTTGTTTACATTCACTAGTAGAGGAAGAAATATAGTCTGCAGTTCTTCAGAAGCCGCAGTTTTCCGGTCAAAATAGTATCTACTTGGTTAAGAAAGAAGATAGTACAAACGGAGACATTTAAAAATGGTACTCAAGATTCCTCTGTCAAAAAAGAAATCCAGTCCTTGATATCAAGCATGAAGGATGTAACAATAAAAACAGACAAACTCGATGCTAAAAGAGAAAGTTGTAAAGAAGAAAGCAGAAAGAAGATGGACCGTTTGGAAACGCTTATGAAGCAGCATGGTATACAAATGAATAGTATAGAAGAACCCTTAAATGACTATGAAGGGAGAATAACTGAAGGTGAGTCCCAAATGGATTTTCTTTTAAAATGGAACAACTGGCTTATTGGTAAAGTTGATGATTTGGAAAATAGACTGAGGTGAAAGAATGTGAGAATATATGGAATACCAGAAAAGTACAAAGGAGATAACATAATAACCTTTTAAATAACCTGGTTGTGTAAAAACTTGAACTTTCCTGAAACTTTATCTTTTGGGATAGAGAGGGTTCATAGATCTTTGATAACACCATAAAAAGGAAAATTCATCTCCACATTCAATAACAATTATGTTTATGTCAAGCGTGGTTTAACCAACCTACTAAAACAGGTGAGCATTAAAGACTTGAAGCACACACACAAACTGATAAAAACAAAAAGGAAGAAGTCCAAGAGGGAGGTCTCCACACTATTTTATTAAACCAATGTAGCACTTTTGACCAAAGTTAGACTGGACTTCATCAGAATGCCATTAAAATAAAAAATGGACAGTTTCATACTGTAATAGAAGTCACATCGTCCACAACATTAATTAGATACTTGCCATTAAAACCATTCTTACAAACGACAGTACACAATAACCAAGAAAAAAACTTTTTACAAGAACTAAAATACTAGTGCCAAAAATATATTTTATAAATAAACTTGATAAAACATAAATATTCTAGTACAACAATACAAAACTTCAGAGAAAAGCCACGTAAAAGACAGTTTTACAAGATAAAAGCAGCAGTGTAGTTGTTTCATTTAGCCTAAGAAAAACAGTGGCATTACTTTTTTGCTGCCACTGCAATTCTTTATATTCTAAGAAATCATCAGCAGTTCCTCCCCTTTTCTCCAAGTTCACATGGTCAAGAATTTGAAAGAGTGGGAGCTGTGTCCCTTGATGTGTTCATATTTGCATTTCTTTCATCATTCTTTTTAATATCATAATAATGCTGAAATATTCTAGACCATAGGGTCCTTTTTGCTTTCCCTATATAGATCCCCCATCACGTGACTGGCACTTTGCCATATAAACCACAGCTTTACTACCACAGTCAAATTTCTGTTTAGGTATTACTTTTCCATAATTCTCAAGTATAAAACTGCTACCCTCCAAAATGAAACAACACTCAGAACAGAGACCATACTTTGACACTACCTTTTCCCCTTAAGGTGTTAGTCCTTTCTAATAAAGATTTAAAATAAGTGTCCTTCTTGTATACACCTACCATCCTACTGTATTCCAGGTCTATACAGAGAGGCACCAGTTCTTTTCTATGATGGATTTAATGTTGAAAAAAATCTATGTTAAAAGGCAAGACTGGTGCTTTGTTGTATACCCCTTGGGTTATCATGTTTGTCTCATTATTGATTGAGGGTCCTAACCCAGTCACCCCTCCAAGAATTGGGCTGAAATGCCCTGAAGTTCTTTTGTTTTTAACTTCAATGAACATTTCATTCAAAAAGTGTTCAGGATACCTTCTTCAACTTTTCACACTCAGTGCTGAATGTAAAATCATTTGACACCATGTGAGCTAACCTTGCACACTGACTCTTGACAAGGAGCTTCTTTTGATGTGTTGGGTGCCAACTATCAATATATAACAGTTAGAATAAGTGGACTTCCTGTATATAGTGGATTTAAACTGCTTGAGGTTTCTATTTTGTGAGATGGATACATCCAAATAGAAGAGACCACAGCTCTGTCTCTTGTGAGTCAGTCAGAAAACTTTTTTCCCACCCTCCAGCCCGGTTACTGTAGTGTTCTTAAAAACCACCGTCTTTCTAGTTGCCTTCCCCTTATCTTAATTTGACCATATATCTTATTTCCTCTCTGTTTTTACTGGCATGTGTGAGTAAGCGCAAAATTATCATTTTGTGAAATCACTCCCCTTCAACTATTTAAATTTATTGGCCATCCTACTGTATTCCATAGTACCAGAATACAAAAGTGACCACCCCCTTTCAATCTATCTTGCTGTTTTAAAAATAGTGACTCTCCACTAAAACTTAGCTTTTTAGACAGGTAAAACTTGAGTTACCTACTTTCACATCTAACTCCTCTAGTGCACACTGCAGTGTTTAGGATAAACCATTTTTCTCCATCTTACCTTTAAGCATCTCTGTGATTAGCACTTACTTTAAAACCTGCTGGAAAGCACTAGGAAGTCTTAAACTGATACAAGCACTCAACTCTCCTTGTTAATAAGGAGAAATTAATCATAGGCACAAAACAGCCTATAATTGCAAAGTACATTGCTAAGGTAAGGGAAAACAGCTCTTGTATTTTACAAAAAAAAAGCACCAAACCAGGCATGTCCAAGGGTCAGCTTGCGGTGATTTCTCCTGTCCACCTGGTGAATCTGGGCATACTGGGGCAATGCAGCAATTACCTTATGTACACAGACAACCCTCTCCTCCTACCACCCAACACTACTACCTGTGAGAGATGCACTTACAATAGCCAAACTGGAAGCAAAGCTCTCTCTACCCAAGATTGTGCTAGACAGTCAAGAGGAGAAGGTTAACAGCCGCATTACACCTCAAGCAACACATAGCCCTTCTAAACCCACACCACCAACACCCACACATAGCAACACTAAACCCACATATGTGGAGGCCATTAACAGTAACCTGCCCAAGCAACAAGGAACTCTGAAGCCGAAACGCAAACACCAATCACAACCAAAGTGTCACATAGCTCACAACACCAGTGTGCCACCCAACAACAGCCCCTAAGGCAGGACAATGTACCCAACACTTTAGTCATAGGTGACTCTATAGTCAGGCACACTGATGTCCCATTCATCAGGCTGAACAAGGAGCAAATTACAGTCAGCTGCCTGTTGGGTGCCAGGATCCACCATATAACGCATGCACTCAAGTCACTCCACAACAAGTACAAATATGACTCTGTCATTGTCCATGTTGGAGTGAATGACTTGAGATGTACCTCCCTGGACTACATGAAAAGAGACATGGAAGAGCTCTTGGATCATGTGGCCCAGGCAGTTATGACCCTAGCCCTGAGTAGCATCCTGCCTTCACCCAGAATGATACCACAGTATAAGGACAAAATGATTGACTTCAACAATTGCTAAGTTTCTGGTGTCATTCAAAGGGGATCCAGTATCTGTTTACCTGGGATGACATGATCGACAGACCATGATGCTTTGCCAGAGATGGTCTGCACCTGTCACCCCTGGGATTCAGGTTACTAGCTAAAGCTCTTGCCACCCCTATAGTGCCTTTTTTAGGCAAAGTTCAAAGGACAAAACCGCCACCATAACAGGTACAAGCATGCAAAATCTGAAGGTAATGCTACTCAATGCTAGAAGTCTAAACCTCAAAATGCACTCTGCTGAGGCACTCCTAAAATGGAGAACATCGATATCTGTGCAGTAACTGAGACCTGGTTCAAGGCTCCAGAGAGCTCCCTTGCAATACCAGGCTACAACTCTTACCATACTTTTCGGCCACCAAACCGGGACCAAAACACTAAAGGTGGAGGAGTGTCCATATTCACCAAGGATATTCACAACACCAGGCTAGTTGCCCAACACAATGTATCTGAAATTCTCCAGGTGCAACTAGCACTAGGTAAGACTGCAATCCAAACTGTAGCTTGCTACAGATCCCTCACCATGCCCCAAGATTCTCACTACACCTTTCTAAACATACTGTAAAATATTAAGATACAACCAAACACCCTAATACTGGGTGATTTCAACTTACCCTGCCATTAACTGTGAAAACTACTTGTGTACCAACACCTTTGCCCAACTGTTCTTGGAATTCATAAATTCCAATGCCCTGGCTCAACTAATCCTTAGTGCCACCAGGGGCTCCAATATCCTAGACCTGGTCATTACCAACATGGGAAATCGATGCTCCACACCTATGGTCACCCCCTCGTTGGTCAGGTCTAACCATAAGCTAATCACCCTTGACATCCACATACCACCCCCACCCCCCAGTAAGGAAACCTTCGTAAAAAGCTTCTTGAAAGCCAACGTTATGCTACTCAAGTCATAAGTGACAAACGTCATGACACCCATGCAAACAGGAACTGAAAGTTCGACTGCTGAATCCTACACTAAGGCACTGTACGAGTACATCCACTCGTGCATGAATTGTGCTCTCCTCCAAAAAAGGAAGCCAATCTGGTGGTCCCTCGCCATAAACAAACTTTACAACAAAAGGAAGAAACTGTTGCAGAAAAGAGGAAAATCCCAGGATGCAAAAAACTCCCTTACCAGCCTCAGTAAGAAGCTGAGATTTCTTATAAAATCCTCCAAAGCTAGTTACAAAAATAAAATTGCCAAAGATTCCAAAGACAACCACAAGGCATTCTATAGCTCTCTCAAGAATCTAAATTGCAATGCTCAGATCTGCTCTGAGCTACAACAGAATGACATTAAATATACTGATCTCAAGGATAGTGCAAACTTCAACCCCCTGTCACCCCATAAAGGGCCCATCTCAATACCGAAAGATTGCCAAATTCCAGTAATAATGGCCACACAGGTACAAAATGCACTCTCCAAAGCTAGGAATACAGCATCCATGGGACCAGATGACATCCCAGGCTGTGTACTACATGAACTACAAAATGAACTGGCACCTCACCTAAGTGTCATGTTTAATCATAGCCTCACCTCAGGCTTCGTGCCCAGTGAGTGGCGCACAGCTACAGTTATCCCACTCCACAAGGGGGGATCCAACTTGAATCTTGTGAACTACTGCCCCATCAGTCTGATGAGCCTGATCTTCAAGGCCATGGAACGTATTATCATGGAACTTATAAACAAAGACATTGGCAACCTTCAAACACTGGACCCCATGCAGATTGGGTTTGTGAAGGGCCTATCTTGTCTCCTGAACCTGATTGACTTCTTTGAATCAGTCTCTAGAGCCATGGACAAGGGTAAGGTGGTGCACACAGCCTATCTGGACCTTGCCAAGGCCTTTGACACCACCCCCCACTCTGGAATCATAGATAAACTTACTAAGCTGGGCATTAATCCCTACGTCACTCGATGGGTTGCCAACTGGCTTACTGACAGATCCCACACTGTAAAAGTAGCCGACTCCAAATCCAGCTCCAGATAATTGAAAAGTGGAGTACCTCAGGGTTCAGTCCTGGGACTACTCTTGTTTGGCATCTACTTCTATGAAATACAGGCCAACACTAAGGGACTCTGGCTAACAACGTTCGCAGATGACTGCAAACTGGGAGCCATTATTGAATCCCCAAATGATGTGGATATTCTACAAAAGGACCTTACAGAAACAGATGCTTGGTGCCAGAGCCATGAGCTCATGCTCAATGCCAAGAAATGTATAGTTATCCCCTTTGGAAAAAAACATGTACCCGTGAATTACCACATAGGTGGCAGTACACTAAACACCGAAAGTGTGATGAGACTTGGGGACACAGTTGGACAGTGGTCTCACCTTCTATAACCACATCACTACAACAGTCAGGAAATCCTTCAATGTGGCACACCTCATCACTAAGGGATTTTCATCCAGAAAAAAGGAGGCCATTGTCCCACTGTCCTCATCCCTCATTAGACCCACTATAGAATACAATGCCCGGTTTGGTATGTACCTCTCAAGACATCTGCAACAACTGGAAAGGCTGCAGAAATACCTCACTAAAAGAATCACAGGCCTAAAGCAGATGCCCTATGCTGACCATCTAAAAAATTCCACCTATACTCTATCGCATATCGTCTACTCAGAGGCGATCTCTGCTTATCATACAAGGCCATGTCAAACCCAGAGCTGTTGGACATGCTACACTTAAAGAAATCCCAATTTCTCAGAGCCAAATGCTCCAGGGATCTAAACCTTGTCATCACAATGAACAAAACATGCTGGAGGGATAGGTTTCTGACCCAGAGACTCCCCAGACTCTGGAATAGACTACCCATACATGTCAAGCAGAGTGCCTCTTTGGCCCACTTCAAAAGGAACCTTGATGACTGGATGGGAGATAGGAAATTCACCCCGGGGATCACATCAGTCGCCCTGCTAGACAGAGGTCCAGGGAAGTAAATACTGTGGGAAGAAATAGCCAGGGAATTGTTATGGCTAGGCTTGTATAGGCCCTAGGGCTGATAGCCTAGTACCAACCTATGAACCTATAATTAACCCCTTCTGCCTGCACTTCCATGGTAAACCTTAAAAAATCAGTTGATATCTATATATATATTCAAAAAATTATTTTAATCTGTCATGGGTATCTGTCCAAAATAAAATAATGTCATCCAAATAATGATCATGGAGAGATCAGCGGTTTCTATATTCAGATGTAAAAATGTAATTATTCTCCCAGTGGGCCAATACCATGTTTACAAATCTAAGGGGACAAGCCACCCCATCGCTACCCCACTGGTCTGTTTGAAAAGCTGATTCTCAAAGATGATAAAGTTTTTTTCAAGGACAATCTCTATGAGTGTTCTTAATGTAAGAATTTTAGTGTGGTCAGGTTCAGAGTTGAAACAAAGATATTCATAAAACTAGTCTAAACCCACATTGTGGGGGATGATGGAAAACAGGTCTTGAACATCTGTGGTCACAAATATGATGTCAGAGTATAAGCTTTGAGAAACCCTAGCCAAGTATTCCCATGAGTCTTTAAATAAATGCATATTATTTCAAAAAAGGTGAGCATCTGATCAGATTTGATAATGAGTATTCCAGTAAAGTAATGAATAAAAGGAATGCTTGATTACCATTGAGTAAAGAAGTTTAAAAAATAGTATTAAAGCTACCATATTATTTCCTGCAAAGATAAAAAAAATCTTCCCTCCTGAAGGAATCAAAATATTTGATACACTGAATGAGTTATCCATATTTTTCCATAAAAATAAAATATTTATTTATTATTTACTTATTTGTTTTACATTTGTTGATCAGGAGTATCTGACTGAGCCAAAAACCCTTGTTCAGCAGAGGCCCGGGGAGAAAAGCTCCAAAAAATGTAAACAATTACAATGCAGTTTAAGAACTAATACAGTAGTCAATAATACTTGAAAAGACAAAATCAAAAGAAAATGCCAACAGTACTATGCTACAATTTCAGATATAGATGCATAAGAAATTACATGGGAAGCAAAGGTAGGTTGGTGTTTATACTAGTTATGTAATACATGAATTGTATCAGTATCCTGAGGTATAAGCAGCTAAGGAATGAGAAAGTAGAGTGAAGAGGTGCCTAGGAGAAAAAGGAAGGAATAGATAAATAAGAATAGAGGATGATTATGAGAGGGAAAAGTAGAGAGAGAAAAGAATGGTGGTTAGTTTGTTAAAAAGTATATGTTCAGGAAGGCTGAGAACAGTTGCAGGTCCAGTGCCTTATAAAGTACTTTTTTGTGGCCAATTTAAACTGTTTGGGATGTGTTAGGGATCTAATTTCTAGTAGAAGTTTGTTCCATGCTGTAGATGGGGTGGTGGCTGTATATGTTACACCCAGTTTTGGACTTGAGTTTGTAGATTTGTAATAGATCTTGGGTTGAGCTCCTGAGTTGCCTTGTAGGAGAACAGTGGGAGATGAGGGGGCTTAGAGCTGGATAGAAGGGTGGCTGATATAGAATGGAGTGTATGATTTGGAGATGGGAGAGGAGAAGCTAGTGAGGTAGTTCAAGCCAATTTAGGTATTTTAGGGAGAGACAGTGGTGGGATTTATAGGTTTGTTGAGCTGCAAATTTAGCTATCTTATGATAGGTTGACTCAAGGTGGAGTTGAGATTAGTAAGTATTTGGGAGCAATATGGAAGAAGTAAGCATGTGTGAGTGTAATCCTGGCTTCAGTGGTGAGAAATTGTTTTATTTCTATACAGAAATCCTAGTCTCTGATGAGTGTTTCTAATGCAATTATTTATGTGAAGGTCGTATTTCAGCTGATCATCAATGGTAATGCTGAGGAGTTTTGTGCTAGAGTCAGCTTCAATAAGGGTATTGTTTAGGGATATTATAGAGAAGGAAGATTTGATGTGATTAGCTTTTTTGGGGGAGAAAAAGTAACAGTTTTGTTTTCTTAGGATTGAGGATGAGCTGATTATTGGAGAGCCATGTCTCAACTGAGTTGAAAGATGACTGAGTTTTATATTCAGTATTACTGAAGAAATAGACTAGAATGCTTCATCCCTCAAGAGATAGAGTGAACTGCACTTCACTTGGACTACAACCTAAGTATACAGAAGTGTGGTTACCCTAAATACACACACTTTCCCCCTCTACAGATTGTCTGTCTTCAAATACACTAACTTTACCTGTTATCTTATAGTCTGCTGCGGTACCTTACTGATTGATTATTTTCTTGGCCCTCCTGCCTCTTCCAGCTGGGAAATCCTGCTCCATTCACCCTCAGTACGCTTGGGCTCACTCCACTCGTCTACCCTACCACCATTCCCACACACACCCACATCTATTACATTTATTATTACCCTAACCCCACCTACCCCATCCTCCATTCACAACACTATCCCTCTAAACTCCACCCACCTACCTCATTCAGCCATCACACTTATACCTGCTCCTCATTTAGCTCCATACTGTCCACCCTCAATCTTCTCACACCTCATTTAGCTCCACCTCATTAGCTCCACACCCTCCACCGCAATCCAATTTCCATAAACTCTATCCTCTCTCAGTCTATACTCCACACCCTTCCACCCCTACAACTAACCTCCCTCCTGACTCAGTAATCCCGGTCGCATCCTTGCCTGTCCTCCCCTCCTACACTGCGATACCTCCCCCATCCCTACACCACTATTCTCATCCATATCGTCTTACTACAACTTCCACAGTTTATGCATATCATATTTAATATCTTTCTTTGTACATTTACTATGTTCCTCTCATTCACAACCCATGGCCACACCCCGAAAAAACACCCTCTGAAATAGCATCCCTCTTTAACTCACACTTCATTGATACCATTCAGAAACTGACTATCACCTTTCCACCTATAACAACTAACCCAACAGGAACTCCACCTGTACACTCCTCTTTTATGCCTCTACCTGCTTTCACTCTAACACCCATACCCACCTCCACTATCAAAAAGCTCCTTTACAAACTCAAACCCTGCTCCAATGACCCTGACAACTCACCTGCCCTATACCTGCAACTCTCAGCCTCCTCCATTGCTTACCCTAGTAGCATACTCCTCAGCAGGTCTATTCAGGAATCCTATATACCTGATATCTGGAAAAGAGCTTTCATTCTTCCACTTCATAAAGGTGGCAACAACTTTGATATCTCTAACTTCCATCCTATTGCTATCCTCTTCCCAGTCTCTTAAATACTTGAGAAATGTATTCACACTCAGCTCCTCAATCACCTGACCCAGCATCAAATCCTGTCCTCTACTCAACTTGGCTTTAGGCCTGGACATAGCACCAATACCGCCCTCATCTCCTTCCTCAACACAGTCAGTAGAGCTAGAGATGCTGATTCCTTAGTCTCTGCACTCTTCCTGGACTTATCAAAGACTTTCAACACTATTTCCCATTCCCTCCTGCTTACTAAACTTTCTGATCTTGGATTATCACCCCCTACCTTACAATGGTTTAATAACTATCTTAGTAATAGGCAGCAAGCTACCAAGTGGCAACAGTATTCCTCTCCTTTCATGACTACAAATACAGGTGTTCCCCAAGGCTCAATACTGGGGCCTCTCTTATTCAGTATATTTGTCAACAACTTTTACTCCTCTCTGTCCCACAGCACTGTTATGCAATATGCAGATGACTCAATTATCTGCTCTGCTAAATCTGTCTCTATACTATAGAAGCTCACCCAAGAAGCATTTAGTTCCACCGAAACCTGGATGTCCCAGAACCATCTCGCTCTCAACCCCAGTAAAACAAAACTTTTAATATTTACCCCCACAACATCTATCACAATTGACAAGTCACTATTCTCCATTCATTCCCAAAACAACACAAACATAGAAGTCGTCCCCAGTACCAAATTACTAGGTGTCACCATTGATGACAAATTAACCTTCGACCTTCACATCCACAATAACATCAAAAAAACTCACCAAAACTAGGTGCCCTGTATAGGCACAACTATTTTCTTAGCCTCTCCACAAAAAAAGCTGTAGCCTCATCTTTTCTGCTTCCAATTCTTTTATATGGTGCTCCCATTCTTACCAACCTACAGTCCTACTTGAGAACAAAACTAGACTCTTGTTACAACAAAGTTGCTAAATTTGCGACAAATGCAAAATTCTCTACCCACCACTGTTCCTCTCTGCATCAACTAAATTAGCTAGAATCCCCTCACTACCTCCCTTTTCTGCAATTAACTGCAGCCCACAAGCTTATCTATCACCCTGACACCTGCCCTTCCCTCTCCTCCATACTGGCTATGTACCACCCTACTCGACACCTAAGATCTGAAAACAAAATGTTACTGCCCATAGAGAAGCCTAAGCTTTCAGCTGGCCAAATGCTGTATTCCTTTACTGTTGCTAAGGCATGGAATAACCTCCCCCTTTCTCTCAGAACTATCAGCAATCCTACATCCTTTAAAAAATCCCTCAAACTACATCTTTTCTCTCACTGGTTATGCTCCTGTACCCCCTACTCACAATTCCACTTCATGACTTCTCTCCCTGGTGATTTCACCCCGATACATTTCTAGTACTACCACTTCCTCCCCTCTCTCTGCCTATTTACTGCCTTCCTGTTTCTTTAACCTCAGTTTTTCTTTAGCCACACTTTTCTCTCCTTATCCTTCTATATCATCCTTCCCTTACTCTGTACTTATTCCTACTGCTATGAACCTTGCAGACTTATTTAATATTGTGTTACTTGAATATAAATGCATTTTATTATTTCTATTTTTTTACTTTATTTTCTTTTAAGATAAATGCGTTAATCATTATTCCTTGTTATATGTTATGCTTTTATAGATCTTTGTATGTTATTATTGTGGAGCTTTTCTCCCTGGCCCTCCACTGAAAATTGGCTCATTCTAGGCCCAGTAGACTTTCCTGGTCAACAAATGCAATAAATAAAGAAATAAACTGAGTCCATGGAAAACTACTTTTAAAGTTAAAAAAAAAACTTTAAAACAAGTTACTTTTCTATTTCTTTGTTGTTAATATGATATTAGTTTATTGAAACAATAGACTTATGCTTTAAGCAAACAATTTATGTCTATCTGCTTCAAATCAAATGTAAGTATGTCAATGTACTTTAAATATAAGCACATCACATCAGTGGGAATATTAATTGATTTTACTTTAAATATATATAATTCAAGCTAAATTCATAAATGCATTGTTAAATAACTAAAATGTATGTTTCTTTTTTCACAATGTCAACAAATTATAACCTATAAGAATTGAATAACTTAACTGTATATAAGATAATTTTATTTGATATTTGTTCATTTTGAGCATTATAGGGTTGAATGAATGCTAGATCTAGATAATATAGTGAAGAACAGTGTTAAAGTATTAAATATTGTGTTTTTTAATGCATTCCTTTCACATCAGCTTGAGACCAAACAATGCTTCAGTTAATTGCTTGATTCTTATTTGTTTTGCTGCCCGCCTGCTTCTAGAGCTGCTTGATGATGACCCATGTTTCTGATGAGTTCAAAGGTTTAGTGCTGATGTTCGTGATAGTAGAAAGCAAATGAATCACGTCTGTGATGATGAGGAGAAGTGGCATGAATTTTAAACTGAATGTATGTGTAAGAAACGTATATAACTTTCAAGCTTTAAAATGTATATTTAGAAGAAAAAGGGTTGGAAATAAGAATGTTATAATAACATTATGCCGTAATTTATTACTGATGGACAGTTTACTTATACTACATAAACTCCTAGGTTCCTTGCATGTCTTGCATCACTGGTTTTATTAAGGCTATTGCTGCTAAGCCATTTCACAATTTGGATTAGGTGTATGCATGCTTTTGCTACTGAGTCAGTTGTTTCATCTATGGCTGAAAACAAAGTGGCTTCTCCAGAAAGCTTGGGGAATGGAGGAAGAGAAACCAATCTGAAAAGAATATAACAAAGTAGTTTAAATATACTATAATCGTCTTGCAACTTCAGGTGTTTTCTGATCCCATCAAACAGCAGATTTGCTTCACCAAACACTGTGATGGGAATGTTTTTAAGAATCAGTTTACAGAGAAAAATAAGTCCTTGATGTTTTGCTATTTGCAATACTGAGGGTGATTTACAAAATGGTAAGTATAATCATTTATACTGCCAAAATTAATGCAGCATTCTCTGTTAGAGATACAGAATATATATATATATATATATATATATATATATATATATATATATATATATATATATATACACACACACACACTGTTCAACATGATGCTAATGTTTGTTTATAGGCATTAAAAACAATGCTATCCAGGCATAACAATTAAAATGATGCAACGTTTGTTTCCTTAAGAAATAAGGCATTACAATGTTTGTGTTGCTCCACTATAACTTTGTTGATAGTGTTGTCCAAAGTAAACTCTTTGTTGTGTGTAATATTATCTTTCACCTCTTTAGAGAAATTAGCATTATGAAAGTTATTTATTTATAAAAAGAATGTAAACAAATGGGTGAGTGTATGTGTTATGAATACCAAACTGTATAGGAAATTGTCTTTAGAGCTGCATTTTTCTAACTAGTTCAAAATCTATACACATATACCTGCACATTTGTTTTCTTTGCAATAATTTGTGCACTGGTGTAATAATCATAGTGTAGACAGCAATAAGAAATCTCAGCATGTTGTTGTTTAATTATTGTTGCTATGTTGGTGAGGATATGTTTTATAGGGATAATTGTAATGAAATTCATGTACAGGAGCCTGAAAAAATATTATTTTGTGGTTCTACTCCAATACAAATAACTGCATTTTAATAGAGATGACCTTGTTAAAATCAAATAAAATCTGTATATAAGGGTCATCATTAATAATAATAAATTATTTGACTAAAACCCGTGGAGGGGAAGGCGTTCATAGGATATTTTACAGATGGTTTTTGGTTACATTTAATGCAACTACTTGGAATAATATAATTTGCATAGTAATTAATATAAAAATTAATGATAACTCTCCTGTTGCATAACAGTCTGAAATATTTAGATTTCTCATCATCTGCAAAGTTTCCCAGTAGATTTCTTCTTTTTCATATTCCATTCTGCTTTATGTTTAATACTGTTAAACAAAAAACATAAAATATGTATCTCATAGTCAGGATGAGAATAGTCATAGCATAAGGTTGCCAGGCAGGCACATAGCAAACAGTTAGTTATGCTTCAAGTAAAGTTATTGCTTATTTGTCCCTTCTCTTCACAATAGCATAATGATCAGTATACCTGCATATTCATTTCCTTGGTAATAGTGATTGCTATAGATTGAATTGTAACAACTGTTTTAGTTGTTGAATAAATTATTTATATTCATATTGACTCTAAAATCAAAGTTTTGTTTGAACCTTATACTCTTCAGGGAAGTTTAATATTCTTAAATAGAAGTAATGTAACGGAGGAGAGGAAAGAGAATGGTAAAGAGAAATGGAGGAAAGAAAAGGAAGAAAAGAAAAAAATGGAAAAATAAAGAGAAAATCTGCAAAGAAACACAATAACTGGGTAAATGAATTATTTAGATAAGATGTAAGGATTTAGCTATATTCACAGATGAGGTTTAATGGCATTAATGTAGAGACATTTAAATAATTACAGACAATATTTATGTTAAAATACTCAGATACTGTATTATTGATGCACTGGAAAACATGAAGTCGGGTAGTAACTATTTAATTGAAAGTTCGTTTATTTTTGCATTATGAGTTCTGCTCTTAGATAAAATAGCAGAAAAGTACCTATAATTGAGAATATGCACTGTTACTAAAAATATACTAAAGTATTCATTTGCATGAATTTGATTCATATAGATGTAATATTGAAGTATCAAATATAAATTAATATTACTGGATCTTGAAATTTAATAGGTTATCTTAGAGTAATTTAAATATATTTATTTAAACATGTGGTTTTAGAGATTTGATGATGTTAGTGTTTAAATAATTAAATATTCAAGAGATGTTTGGTAGATTATTCTATTAGTATCACATAAATAGGCATGTGTTTCATTATTTATTAGATTATTTATTCCTTTGAAATTAATTTAGATAATTTATTAATCTTAAATTTTTGATGTAAATGAATTTTAAATGATAGAATATTTAATTAAATCTATAGTCTTTTAGTGTATATTTATTATTATATTAGGCATTTGTAAGATACATTAGCTTTTTGTTAGTTTTTAATACATTTTTGGGTTCTGCTTGGTAGAAGGATAGTGTGGTAGTTTGTCTGCTTTGGTAGGCAAATTAGGAACTTTTGTTACCATGAACTGTAGTGTTTTAATAGTAATATACATAGTTACAGTTGTATATTTGATTTTGTTTTTATTGCTTAGGAGTTTTAATAATTTAGTGTATATAAAGGAAGAATTCAAAATAATACGGAAGAATAAAGTAGTATTAAAGGCAAACATTAGAGTTCTAATTATAACAACTGTAATTTGGTAGAGTAATGTATTATATTATATCTTAGCAAATAAATTTATTTCAAGTATAAGGTATGGATAGTTTTAATTTGGCATATTTCAATGTAAACTAAACTGATTAAATCCAAACAAAAAAACATGGCACAGATTCATGGTTCAATAAAATAAAAACCTTTTTAATAGTAAAATGTAAAACCTCAGAATTTGGAATAAGAGCTTTTGTCTCATGATACAGCACTTTTACAAATACCTTTTCAACACAAACATTTGTACAGAGCAGTTTGATATACACATGACATACTCTTCTAATACATTTGTAATACAAGTATATTGTATAAATCATTTCAATATTCACCAATAACATACAACTATTTACAAAATTCCATCTAACTGTGCTGGTATCTCTTTTTGTCACAACTATTAAAAGGTTTTTATTTTGTTGAACCACAAGTCCATGCCATGGTTTTGTTTTTGGATTTGGTTGTAGTTTTTGGCTTGCATTCTTGTAAATTAAGTAACATCAACAAAAGGAGGGCATTAATGAGGTTTTTAAAAATAAATAGAGGTGGTGATATATTTTTATAAGAGACTCATTTGGTAGATAAATATATGCATTTCTGAATAATACTGGCTATGGGCATACCTCTCAACCTGGAAACATCAAAAATCTGGACAAGGCCCGTGAAAAATAGGTACAAATCTGTACACTGATTAACATAAAATTTGCATACATAATTAAACAACCCCACCCACTCCAATGGAATTGTGGGATACCAACTTTGAAATGCAAACTGAAGAACGGAACCAAAATATAGCACCAGAGTCCCCCTGCAGCCATTCCAATGTCCCATTACCTGGCTATTTCACCCCATTTACCATAAACACTAATGTGTGCATACTGCTTTACTTCTGCAATGATTATTTGGATTTTAGTTTTTTACATTTTACAGCACAATGCGTAAACACTAATAGATATCTGCTAAAAAGCAATACTGTCTAACAATGAAAATAGACTTGGCAGGCATTAAAACTTACCTGCCCATGAAACTCACATTCATTGAAACAGCATTGAAACCCACATCAAATCCAAAGAAAATGCATCTGGCCAGTGGTGGCTAAAGATTACCTTTCGGCTGTTTTCAAATCAGTTGCCCCTTGCACACAAAACAAAAAACATACATGCATTCTTTGATCCACCTTCCTGACTTTATTACATTATATTCCTTGTATAATACATTTAGATTTATTGTTTAAACATTTTTTTCCAGTAGGCAATGAAACAGAAATGCATGAAACAATGACAAAACTGCCCTATTCAGAGCATTTCAATGATAACAGTCTACTTCCACACACAACTGCATTTTAAATTTGTTTGAACATTTTTCCAGTAGGCAATGAAACAAAATGCATGCACCAATAATGGCAAAACTGTCATATTCAAAACATCTCCATGATAACAGTCTACTTCCACACACAATTGCATTTTAAATTTGTTTGAACATTTTTATATTTTCTACTTCTACACAATATATATATATATATATATATATATATATATATATATATATATATATATATATATATATATATTTTTTTTTTCAAATCTGCACTTGCACAAACACAAAAGAGACAGAAATCTCCCAGAACACAGATCACTGTCAGCATGTGTACAGAAACTTCACCAACAGTGTTTTCTAATGGCAGGTAGCCATTGCCATTTTGACTAAAGGCACCTAATACTTGCCAGTTATGCACTTAATCTGTAGAGATGTCAATCATGCCATAGGTCATGTGTAACACAGAGCACACTGATGCAGCACCATCTGTAGCTGAAGACACAAATATATTCTGTAGCAATTCAGCGTTTTGAATGCATTCTTTTACTGCTTGAAATATATCACATCATTTTGTAATCCCCTTTTATTGCTATCAAGTCTAGCAATTCATCAGCTGTGTCCTACAGGCAGCCAACTCCATTGAATACTATACACAGTGTAGTGTCTGATAACCATACCACATCTAAAATAAACGTCAGTGCTTTGAAGGATTTAAGTGGCCATCCTCTTTTCCCATCAAGTCTTAAACTGCACAAAACTCCACCAAATCAATTCCAAAGATTCACTAAGTTTTCAACTATCTTGAAAAATATGCACACTCTCCTAATAATGATCAGCTTTTTATTCTGCGTATGGCAGTTTTATGGCATTCTACTTCAATGACAAAAATCAGGATATTCTTACCATGTACAGTACACATTATGATGAACACAACCCAATGCACGAATCACTGATGTTTTGCAAAAAGAGACAGCATATAATAGCAATATCCAGAATGGTTTCTTCAACAGCTAACACACGTGCATTTCATGTCTACAATTTAGCAAAGTCATAAAATATGCATTAATAGCTGTATGTGAAGGACATCTATGTGTAAACACATTACACACACACACACACGAACACACACCCTTTGTTCCTTACCTAATCCAAAGTTATTTCCAAAACATCAACGGATTTAACTTACAGCAGAAGATCCATTAAGTTGCTATATGGCAGTAGCATCAAAGCAAAGCCCTTCTCTCCTCTCGGCAGCAGCACCAAAGTTATTTTGGCTAGGCTAAAGCAAAGCCAGCAGCAATTCTTCCCTTGGCAGCAACAGTTAATTTAAATCAAAACACTTCCCGCCTGCTTCTCTTGGCTCGGCGACAGCAACAGTTAGTCAAAAAACTTCCACGCCTGCTTCTTTCAACAGCTACTGCTCGCAGCCAGCCAGAAATGATGACGTGAGCTCCTTGAGCTCAGTTCCGACTGGCTGGTAGTGCTGATGGAGCTGACATCATCGCGCACGTGATGACGTCAGCTCCGACAGCGCAAAAATTAAAACAATAAAAAAATGAAAGCAAAGAAATCGGAAATGAAGGGGTGCCACTCGGGAATCGTGGCACCCCTTCATTTGGACCCCAAAACTCGGTAAAACCCGAGTAATTCGGGACGGTTCGGAGGTCTGGCTATGGGGTATTATCAACTGCTTCTTTTAATAAAAATAGAGAGGTGCTGCTGTATTATGGAAAATGTTTTTAATGCCTATGATTATATAATCTATTAATGGTCCAAAAGGAATGTATATAACTGGAGTGATTCAGTCTATTAACAAGCTCTATACACTAGCTAATTTTTACTGGATACCTGGAATATGTGTAAAAGTGGCAAAGGATCACTTAAATTTATTGCAGAGTAAGTGGAAGGGTAGTTTAATATTAGCTGGAGATTTTAACTGCATAGCTAGTATTGAAGATAAAAGTAAGCAGAAGAAAGCAAAGATTTTCGCATCTGCTAAAGCATTAAATAAACAGATTAATAGTAATAAATTAATTGATTTAGTAATAAAGGCAGAAGATCAGTCATTATTCTTTACCCATTATACTTATGCATACAGGGTACAAACTCAAATTTACAGGATTTATGCTTCCATAGATTAGATCTATTTGAAAAAGTTAATTATTTTAAAACTATTCATTATCCTTTATCTGACCATAATACATTAAGTATGAATCTAACACCAGATTTAAGGAAATTACATGTTATTTATAGAATTCCAGTATATATGATAAAACTAAAAGAATTTAAAAGTTATTTTAAAGAACAAATAGAAGGCTTTCTTTCCTTAAATGATAATGGCCACGTTAATAAAATTATATTATGGGATTTTTTAAAAATGCATATCAATTTGTTTAAATGAACTGGGGTAATATTTGATCCCAATCATACCACTATTTGCTCCTGTTGCTCTCATCCACATACCGACTTGGTACATGTATTATGGTTTTGTAAATATGCTTACAACCTCTGGTGTTCGCTTAAAGTTTGTTTAGAGAAAATGGGATATCATAAATCTACACTCACCTGGGAGATGGCACTACTACATATTACTAACGTTCACATGCCCAAAATCAACCTTCATGCCCTAATTGTCATTTGTCTTTTGATTAAATATTATATTACCAAACACTGGTTGGATCGTACTAAACTTAGATGGAAAGATTTTAAAATCTTAGCTACTCAGTACATTCCATCTCATAAACTGTTAATAAGTAATCCTGATAGACAGAAATACTATCAGAAATTATGGGATTTCATGTTTCAGATTTTATCCAATGATTAGTAATCTATATCAATTTGCAATTATTCCTCCTGATCTCTTCATTATGGAACATTTATATCCTTCAGGGTGTTTAGTAGTTTATTAAGTGCACTTTTCCTATTTTGCTCTAATCATTGACTTTTTTTTTTTTTTACTTTTATGTACACTTGAGAAGAACTGGCACCTTTGTATATAGGTTGTTGTTTGACTTGTTTTATTCTGATATGAAATCAATAAAGTTGAATTTAAAAAAAAATGCATATCAATGATAGAATGAGAAGGTGGTATTTTAACAAGGTAAAGAGTGTGACAAAACATTAATAGAAATAGAAGAAGACATGCAAAAAGTGAAATTTGAGCAACAAACAAATTGGATAATACTAAAACTATTAAAAAACTAATGATGAAATATCACATGACTTCAACATATAAAGGAGAGATAGTGTTGAAAATTTAAAACTGCACATTTATGCAATAACTCCAAAAAGGCTTCACAGAATAGCTAATTGAAGTAAGATGTTAAGTAAAAAAATGAAATCAATAATATTAGAAATCCACAAACCAATAAGCTAACTTTGGATATAGAAGAAATGCTTGAGATCTTCAAAGAATTTAATGAGGATCTAAGCAAAGATAAAAATATTAATTTAGATGATTGCAAAATAGTTAAATATTTAAAGAAGAACATTACTAATAAACTCAATGAAAAACAAATTTCACTATTAAATAAGCCAGTATCCTTAACCGAAATTAAAGATGTATTAAAGAAATGTAAAAATGGTAAAGCTTCAGGATTAGATGGTTTGAGTATGGAATTATATAATCTATGTCATTAAATGTTATAGAATTACTCAGTGACATTTCATGATAATCCAGAAGGATAAAATAATTCCTCCTTTATGGACATTTTTTGTAATATTGCCTATTAAAAAAGAAGTAGATAATTTAGTTTCACCACATGGAACTATTTATTTATTGAATGTAGATTTTAGAATAGTTACCCCTGTTTTCTATGTAAGATTAAGAGATATATTAGATAACCTGTTTAATAAGGACCAAAAGGGGTTTATTGTTAGTAAGTTAACTTATGATAATATTAAAAGGGTAATAATAGTTTTTGATTTAGCATGTATATTGAAAGAGCTTTTGATTTTGTCAATTGGAGCTATTTGTTTAAAAACTTAGAAGTATTCACATTTCTTAGGGGTTTGCCGTTAAAGTGGTAATCAGTGAAGGGTCATGTTTTTGCCAAATAGTATGGTGATACATTTTTCTTTGCATTTAGCTTGAGGTCATGACTTTGGCACCAGTCATTAATTGCTGTAATATCCTCTTGCAGTATGTTAACATCATTTGGGGAGTCAGTGACAGCACCCAACTTAGTCATCCACAAACTTGGTCAGCCACAGGTCTTTTGTCTTTGCCTGGACCTCTGAGATATACATGCCAAACAGTAGGGGTCCCAGGACAGATCCCTGGGGAACTCCACTAGTGACAGGTCTGCTATTGGAGGTGGATGTGCCTATTTTGAATTTGAGGGTCCTGACAGTGAGCCAATTGGCCAGCCACCTGATGAGATAGGGATTTACACCAATTTATGTTAGCTTTTTGATGATGCCTAAATGGGGGATTTTGTCAAAGGCCTTGGCCAAGTCAATGTAAGCTATATGCACTCACGTTCCCTCATCCAGGGCCTTCGTGAAAGTCTCAAAGAAGATAAAGACAGCAAACCAGTAAATCCACAAAAAAGCTAAGGTGTTCACTTATTCTGTTTTTGAGCTTGCGCTCCATGGGGTGACAAGTTTTATCTTTTAAAAGGAAGCTGAATGTAAAGTACTTTGTCTGATGAATTTCCTGTATTAATGTTTTAAGGGATGAAAGTGCTTACGTTTTGAATTTGGATTAAACTTGGAGTTCAAAGTTGTATTTATCTCTGCTTGCTGCATCACTGTTGTTTGCTGCATTGTGTTTGAATTTGGACTACAATTTTGCTTGCTGCACTACACCTGGTGTGAGCTTTTTTGTGGATTTAAAAGTCTCAAAGAAGTCAACCAGGTTCAATAGGCAAGATCTGCCCTTGACGAATCCAAACTGGGTGGGTTGTAGTGCTTGGAGATTGCCTATGTCCTTGTTTATGAGATCCAATATAATACGCTCCATGGCTTTACAGATCAGACTTGCCAAGCTAATGGGATGATAGTTTCCCGGGTCAATAGTGCCACCACCTTTGTGCAAGGGGATGACAATAGCAGTTCTCCACTCTGCTGAAATGAAGCATGTACTTAGGCTGTAGTTGAATAGGGTGCTCAATGGTGAAGCCAGTTCTTGCTGGGGATGGTGCAGAATACATCCTGGGATACTATCAGGTCCCATGGAAGCTGTGTTCTTTACCTTGGATAGAGCCTGTAACACTTCATCTATGGAGATGTGAGGTGTGGGACAAGTATTGGGGAATGTTGAAAGGGCCTTTGGGCGGTCAGTGTAAGTGACACTGTTAAGTACTAATTCAGAACAAACCTGGGCTTTGCCATGGAGGTTCCAGAAGTAAATGAAGAATATTTTATGGTTTCTCTTTGTTTTGGAGGCTAGTTTCGATTTATAATTGGCCTTGGAGGTTTTCACTAGTGATCTAATTTGCTTGTTGAGGCTAAGGAGGGAGTTTTTCCAATTTGGAATTTTTTCCTTATTAGCCTTGGGCAATGGTTTCTTCCTTTTGTTGTAAAGACTGTTAATACAGGATATCCACAAAACAGGTTGGTGTTTCCTTGAGGAGCAGATTTTAGTTCTATTGGATATGGATGAGTCCATGCAGTTGTACAGGTGGTTATATACTGCACTGGTGTACCATTCAGCATATTTGTCTGCATCCTTTGAGGGGGGCAGTGGTGTAAAGCTACAGATACCCTCCCTTAGGAGGTTGTAGTCAGCTTTTGAGAAGTTTTTAGCTTGATTATGGCTGGGGGGGTTGAGTGGGTAGAAACTTTGAATGAGACAGTCCAATGATCTGATCTCACCGGGGAAGAACATGCTATGGGAGTGGTGCAGTGGTCGCCCATGTTGGTGAGAACCAAGTAAAGAATGTTATCTCCCCTTGTGGGGGATGAGACAAACTGGTCTAGTGTTTTAGAATTGATGAAGTCAAGGAATTGTTGAGAGAGTGCATTAGTGAAAGAATAGTTCACCCAGTCTAATGTGGGGTAGTTGAACTCACCAAGGATCATGGTGCTAGGGGGTACATTGATGGAGTCAAGTAGATCCAGGTAAGAGTAGTTGGTGTCCTGAGTCATAGAATGTGGTCTATAGCTAGCTACAACTTGGATGAGTGTCTTGCCAACTGTTAGTTCCAAATGGGGTAGTTCCAGTGTGTCATGCTGGCAAACCAGTCTAGAGGTGTGCATGTCCTTAATGAAAATAGAGACTCCACCACTATTAGTCTTCCCGACCCCATTTTGGGGTAGGAATGTGTGGAATGAGGTATAGCCTAGTAAGGCAGGGGTGCTCTCTGCAGCCCTGAACCAAGTTTCTATGACCCCACAGACATTGGCATCTTCCAGTGCAAGGAGAGACGCCAGTGAGTCCATTTTAGGCTAAGGCTTCTAGTATTAAGTAGCATGACCTTCAATTTGCTTTTTGACAGATCTTTTATGTTGGAAGGTTTGTCTTTGGGACATAGGTTCATAGGTAGGTAGTAGGCTATTGGCCCTAGGGCCCATACAAGCCTAGCCAAAAAATGTAACCAGGCTTTCGCCACCCAAGAAATTTATTTTCCTGTGCCCCTGTCGAGCAGAGCCAAAGAAGTGATCCCCGGGGTGAATTTCCCACTTCCCATCCAATCATCAAGATTTTTCTTGAAGAGTGCTAATGAGGAGCTCTGTTTACATAGGTAGTCTGTTCCAGAGTATGGGAAGTCTCTGGGACAGTAATCTGTCCCTCCAGCATGTTCTGTTTATTGTGGTGACAAGGTTTAGGTCCCTAGAGCGTGTAACTCGGAGGGAATGGGATTTCTTTAAGTGGAGCATGTCCAACAGCTCTGGGTTTGACATAGCTTTGTATGTTAGGCAGAGATCACCCCTGAGTAGGTGATATGCGATGGAGTAAAGCTGTAGTTTTTTGAGACGGTCTGCATAGGTCATCTGTTTGAGCCCAGTAATCCTCTTTGTGAGGTATTTCTGTGGTCTTTCCAGTTGTTGTAGATGTCTTGTGAGGTACATACCAAAAGGGGCATTGTACTCTATAATGGGTCTAATGAGTGATGAGTAGAGGGGAACAATGACCTCTTTTTTTCTGGGTGAGAATCCTTTTGTGATGAGATGAGCCACGTAGAAGGATTTCCTGACTACTGTGGCGATGTGATTATCAAAGGAGAGACTACTGTCCACCTGTGTCCCAAGGTCTCTTATCACATTTTCAGCATTAAGTAGACTACCAGCTATGTGGTAGTTCATGGGTGCAGAGTTTTTACCAAAGGGGATGACAATACACTTTTTGGCATTTAGCTTCAGGCCATGGCTTTGACACCAGGTATCTGTCTCAGTGAGGCCCTTTTGTAGTTTGTCCAGATCGTTAGGAGTTTCGATTATGGCTCCTAGTTTGCAGTCATCTGCAAACTTTGTTAGCCAAAGACCTTCTGTGTTGGCCTGCACTTCAGAGAAGTAGATACCAAACAGGAGAGGAAACAGGACTGAACCCTGTGGTGATCCACTTGTCACTGGTCTGATGTCGGATTTGGAATCAGCTACTTTCACAGTGTGGGTTCTGTCCATGAGCCAGTTGGCAACCCATCTTGTGACATAGAGATTTATACCTAGTTTAGTGAGCTTATCTATAATTCCAGAGTGGGGGATGGTGTCAAAAGCCTTGGCGAGATCTAGATAAGCTGTGTGAACCATTTTACCCTCATCTATGGCTTTCGTGACTGCTTCAAAGAAGTCAATCAGGTTTAGGAGACATGATCTGCCTTTTACAAATCCAAACTGGGTAGGGTCCAGAGTATGGAGATTACCAATGTCTTTGTTTATGAGTTCCACAATGATACGTTCCATGGCCTTGCAGACCAGGCTCGCCAGGCTAATGGGGCGGTAGTTCCCAGGGTCTGTTGTGGCTCCCCCTTTGTGGAGTGGGATAACTGTCACAGTGCACCATTCAGTGGGTACAAAGCTTGAGGTGAGGCAATGATTGAACATGGTACTTAGGTAGGGTGCCAGTTCATTCTGTAGTTTGTGTAGAATGCAGCCTGGGATATTGTCAGGTCCCATGGATGCTGTGTTCTTGGCTTTGGAGAGTGTGTTTTTTTACCTGTGCAGCCATGATTACAGGAACTTTGCATTCTTCCGGTATAGAGATGGGCCCTCTAGTGGGTGAGAGAGGGGTAAAGTTAGCACTCAACCTATTTGCTAGGATGTTGGCAATATCAGTTGGTTCTGTATATTTAGTGCCATTGTGCTGTAACTCAGAGCAGATCTGAGTGCTCCCATTTAGATTCTTGACATAGCTATAGAATGCTTTGTGGTTGTCTTTAGAGTCAGTGGCAATTTTGTTTTCGTAACTAGCTTTGGAGGATTTTATGAGGGATCTCAGCTTCTTACTGAGGTTGACCAGGGAGTTCCTCCAGTCATGGGATTTTACTCTTTTTTGCAACAGTTTCTTTCTTCTGTTGTAGAGTTTGTTTATGGCAGAGGACCACCAGATTGGCTTCCTTTTTTTGGAGGATAACATCTTTGTTCTATTAGGGATAGCATGATCCATGCACTCGTGTAAGTGCTTATAAAGTGCATTTGTGTAGGATTCGGCAGTCATACCTCTATTGTCCATCTGCATGGGTGTCATGAAGTTTGTCACTTCTGTCTTAAGAAGTGTGAAGTCGGCTTTGGAGAAGTTTTTTACGATGGTTTCCCTAATTGGGGCTGGGGGTGGGATGTGGATGTCTAGGCTGATTAGCTTGTGGTCGGTAGGACATTGCCTAAAAAAGGCACAGTGGGGGAGGCGAGAACCTTGGCCAGGATCTGGAAACCCAGTGGTGACAGATGAAGGCCATCTCTGGCAAAGCGTCAAAGCCTGTAGACCATGTCATCCCAGGCAGACAGATACTGAATCCCTTTGGAATGACAGCAGAAACTAAGCCAATTGTTTAAGTCAATTTTTTTTTGTTGGTATTGTGGTATCATTCTTGGTGAAGGTAGGATGTTGCTTAGGGCTAGGGTCATACCTGCCTGAAACACATACTCTGAGAGTTCAGTCATGTCTCTTCATATAGTCCAGGGAGGTACATCGCAAGTCATTCACACCAACATGGACAATAACAGAGTCATACTTATACTTGTTGTGGAGAGACTTAAGTGTGTGCATGATACCGTGACCTTCTCCTTGTCGAGTCTGGTGAAGGGGGCATCGGTGTGTCTCACAAATGAGTCACCAATTACTAGTATATTTAGTTTATTGTTATGTCTTCTGGACTGTGATGGTTTATTGTTTTGCCTTATGGGCTGTGTTTGTGAGACACTGGTGTGTTGTCTGCTGTGTGTGATGTGTTTGGTGTTGTGTGTAAAAACTTTGTGAGTGTGTTTTGGAGGTCTCTGCTGTTTAGGTAAGTTTTTATTGAGGACCTTTGCATAGGTGTGTGTGTGTGTGTGTGTGTGTGTGTGTGTGTGTGTGTGTGTGTGTGTGTGTGTGTGTGTGTGTGTGTGTTGCGCTTGGCTATCTGATGTGAGTAGTATGGTGTTTGGTGTTTGTGCTGGCAATCTCCTCTTTGTCGGGAGTACTGACTGTTGCGCGAGAGAGCATGGACTCCAGGTTACTCATGTACATCTCATTTCTTGTAGGTGGAAGAATTATGTGCTAGGAGAAGAGGGTTGTCAGTATACATTAGGCAGATGCTACACTGTCTCAGTATGCCCATGTTGACCAAGCTGGCAGGTGAAACTGATGGGAATTGTCGAGACATAGTGTTCTGAATGCTTGGGCAGACTTATGAAGAGAGGGTTTTGATAAGGGTTTGTCCACAAGAATGTAGACCACAAAAACCTTCTTAAATGTAAAGTAACTGGCCTTAAGCACAAGTGCTAAAACCAAAGCTAAGATGCTTAGAATAACAGATAAATGTAATCAGACTACTAACAAACAGTAATAAATGCAGCACAAGAGCACACAGCAAAAATAAGGTAATAAAGTATGAAGAACACAATTACAGTAAAAACAGCTGAATAAAGTATAAAGTTTTTTATTTTAAGTGGAGAGGGAGGAAACAGAAGATAGTTCAAGATTAAGGAACCAAGGGGATTGGCCTTCCCAAATGTTCTCTCTCTTTACTCAGCACACTGAGCTGATGAGATAGGACAAGGAGGATTGTCCAAAGTCAAAGAAGCAAGGGGGTAGTCCTACCCAAATGGCCTCACTGCACTAGGTTGAGTGATCAAATGAGATTGGACTGGGGGAAGTGACCAAAATCAGATTTACAGCAGGGGCAGGCAATTCCAAAGCCACCAAGACAACAAAGGACAAAAACAATAAAGCAAATATATTAGAAAGTTTAATGAAATTTTATAAGTTGGACAAATATGTTAATCAACTAATACTGTCTACTGGAAAGAAATTAGATAACTTTAAAAATAATATGAATGACAATGAGCAGAATCTTATTCCCTATTATATGAGTTTCTGGTTGCCATTATTGAATGTAAATTAACCTATAAAGACTATAAGAATTTATATGTATATTGTGAAGAAATTGATAATTTTTTAAAGGATTGTGGTCAGATAATTGCATTTTGTCTAGATCAACAATACTAATAAATGTTCCATTTCCTTTGTCTATAAACAACAAAAAATGTTTTGGAGTCGTCTTCCAGTAGCCAGGAAAAATATTGCAAAAAATTAGGAAATTAATTCAATTTCTGTGTTTAAAAAAGTTTTAAACATAACAGCGGTTTTATGTGAAACTGAAAAAGAAGTCATTAAAATAAGGCTTGTAAATTATATTAAGACATCTAGCTGCTAGGATAATTTTGAAATGGTGTTATTATTGAAATACCAAGATAATTGATTTAGTAATAGCACTGGATTGCTGTGATGGTTAATATGCTTTTGATACTATGTGATATTATATGTAGCATTGAACTTCTTCCTTTTGTTGTATATACTGAATATATGCTAAATTAATAAGAAATAAAAACAGAAAAGCAAGGGAATCATTTGAAACTACCCCAAATATAATTATTAATATTCTAAGAAAAAAACAACTTTAAAGTAGAATAAGACATTTAACTTTAAACAAATTGAAATAAAGCAAGAGCTAAAGAGAAACAAAAATGCATGTATTTAAATTATAAATGAGTACATGTAAAATAATCACAGAGCACTGTCACGTTCCAAAAATTCAAGCTGTTCCTGTTCTGCTTACCTTAAATAAAAAAACTGCTACTTCCTCAGATCCTCCCACAAATCAGATAGATGTCATTCATTTGCTGTCAAGAAGTGAAATACAAAGCTTTGTTAACTATCCCTGACCAAGATCTTTTAAAAATTCCAGGAAAAAACAATAGCTTTAAAGTTGAATAGCAGTTCTGTGTTTAGGTTATGAAGTTCCAATACATATTAAGGACTTACTAAGTTTAGTGTTGTTGGTTGCCAAAAATGCAATAATGAGAAGATGAAAATGAAAACCTAACCCAACTTTAGAGTATGTGCTGATCATTTGTAAGAAATTAAAGAAATGGAGGTGGGATCTTTAAAGGATATAAGGAAGTAAAGTGCATAAAACAAATGTCATGTTGGGGATCAAGATATACAAAATAGTGTTGGAGGAGATGTGTGCTGGAAGGTTGGTGGGTACTGAAAAGTATGAAAGCCTGATGTAAGACTAGTATTGAAGTTATGGGCAAAATACATAATACACAAAGATGAAAATGCAAAATGGTATTGAATTAGTAACTTGTGTAGCAAATTAAAGCGCAATTAACAAATAAACTTTTTTTAATTAAAGTGAAACAAAATAAAATAAACCAAAGGCAAAAGACATTAAACAATCTACGTATGCAAACTCTAAATGAAAAAAATCAATCAAAAATTATTACAGAGTAGCAGTCACAGAGCACTGGTATCTCCATAACGTCAGCCTTTCTTTTTCTGCTTTCCTTAAATAAAAATACTACTTCTTAGTTCATCCAGTAAATCTGCTAGATTTTAATGTCTTTCCAAACAGAATGCATCACAAATCATTGCTAAGTAGCCTTAACACATTTTTTATTCAAAGTGAAAACATAATTATATAATAGAATACTGCATTTAAATAAAACAAACTGAAATAAAACAACCAAAAAACAGGGGAAACAATGCAAGTATGCCAACTATGAGAAATCCAGAATACTCACAAAGCAGCACTCACAAAACAGTGACAGGTCCAACAACATGGTTTGCCATAAGATGCATAGACTTTTACAAATGGGCTGCTTTCTGAGTGGTTTTCTGCATAAATTCCAGTTATATTACAGTCTTATCAAAATCATGTTAGGCAATTTTGTGGTTTTGATTTTATTAGTGCTGTGAGGGCTGCATTTAAATGTTTTATGGTTAATTGTAATTTCAATTTAGTTTAATTTGAATATAGGTTTCTGAATTCATATTAGGGTTTCTAATAATTTTTTTGGATTTTTTTATTGTGGTCTGTGCTTTTTTTTTTTTTTGTGTTTTAGTTTTTTTTCATTTTATCAAAGTTAGATTGCCTTTTTAAAAGTTTGGTATAGATGGTTAGTATTGCTTTCACTGGGTGTATGTATGTTGGTTTTGTTTGTATACTGTGTACTGTTTCTTTTTCCATTTTAGTATAAATGGGTCGGTTTTGTTAAATGATGACATGAGTAGAGTTGTGATAAATATTTGTTTTGGTGGGTAGGAATGTGACAGAAGTTTGCATCTAACGGATATAGATTTTTTAATCATTTATGTTTTCTGTGTTGTGTTAAGAAATATGTGTGTTTATGTGTGTGTGTGTATTTGTGTTACCTGTCTGCTTGTCTGTCTGTGTTTGTGTGGGTATTTTGTGTCGGTATCAGAATCTGAAGCAGGCTTGCATCCCTCTTACACTGCTACCATTGTAGTACTGGCCTCATCACAAACTATATTTTGTTAGGAACTCAGTGGACCATTTTGTCCTACTGGTGCACTTCTGTAATTGATACATAACATAGATTCTGCACACAGTTTAGGTGCATATAAAACCTGTCTGTGAAATGTAGTAGTGTTGTTACTGATGGTGTATAGATTATTTTAATAAGAAATGTTCAACTGCAGCTTTCTTGGTACATGGTGACATTTTAGTCCTGCAGTCACATGTGTAGTTGTCTCTAAATCAGGAAATTTATTATAATTTTCAGTTTTCAGCTCACAGGCATATAAGGTTCAGCCCACATCTCTGAATTTTGCCATTTGTCTCCGAAGGGGCTAAGTAATTAATTAAATGTCAAAGTAGAAAACGTGTGCTGTGTTTTAGTATAACTGTGGTTAACTACTATAAAGTCTGGTGTGTGTGTGTTTGTATGTGTGTGTGTATGTGTACATGGGTGTCAATGTGTGTGGAGGTCGGAAGATATCTAGGCTACCACATTATACTGCCTAGTAAGGAAACACTACAGCCACTGAATCTAAGAGTGCAGTGTTTGCTTCAGAGACACGATAATGAGCCACTAACAAGATGCTGCTCTGTACAGCCTTGGTCTACCTTCGAAGTGCAGATTATCACTGTCATATTATTGGGCAGTATGGCATTGCCCAATTAGCACTGGCATTGATAATTTTTCTGACTCTTGTAGCTGCTTAACTAACTAACTAACTAACTAACTAACTAACTAACTAACTAAATAAATTTGTGTGAACTTTGGACATTGTCAGTGTGATAAATTAGAATTGTCCCTAGAGCAGAAAACTGAGAAGGGACAGAAGGAAGGGAAGAGACTTGGAGAATTGAAAAACAGGAGAATTTTAGTTATAATAAGGATATAAAAGATCCCAAAACAGCTATAATCAAATGAATTTAGCTAGTAAAGTATCTAGAATATTGGAATGTCAAGTGGTAGAAATTGGTAACTTGTTTTATTTTTCAGCATTTTCTAAGAACCTTATGACTTAATTAATTTTTAAAATAATCTGGCAGGCCCCAGCGAGATTTGAACTCGCGACCCCTGGTTTACAAGACCAGTGCTCTAACCCCTGAGCTATGGAGCCTTTAACAGTTTTAATTTTAAATGGTAATACTATTATTCTTCAATAAGAACAAATTGACAAATTGTGTACTTAAATTGCAAGCATAAGGCTTTCTTTCTGGGTGTGTATATGACATCATGCCATCACTGTACTATGAATCATCTTATACTCTAGTTAATACAAACATATAAATAAACCAGAACAGAAACAAAACTGGTGAATGGAGAGTTAGAACGGGGACATTTATGCTATCAGAGTCTTTTCTGTGACCAGTCAAGCTCCTGTTTCACACACAATTCTATATGCTGAAAAGCTCTGCCATTGGGTTATACTGAGGCCTGTTCATCATGACAGTTTCCACACCTGAACAGTGAACATTATTTGCTATCACAAATAAATGCAGATTGCAGAACAGACTTTAGATCTATTCTGTTTGCCTTCTGTGCATACTAAGCAGTGTTCTCCACTGGATTGCAATAGTTCACTCCAATATTGTTGTTCTAACTGCACTCGTTCTGCCTGTTCTTTCACTGGTTTTAGGAATAATTACTTATCATTTGTTGTGGTAATATATATATATATATACACTGCATAAAGCCACTACCAGAAATTGATGTAGGGTCTAAATGAACACCAGTACCCAAATATAGAATTATACTTATAACAAAAATGGTTGCGAAAATAAAACAAGAGCAGAAGACAGAAAAAAAAACTAAAGGATGTAAATTTGAAACGTCTAAATTAAGCAATCTAAAAATAACAGCAAATCGTAGTCACAGAGCACTGACATTTCACAAAAATTAAACATTTTCAGTTCATTCTTTTTATTAATAAAAATATTAATTATCAGGTACTCTGCAAAATCATACTAGTTTAGTCCCTCTCTGCATGCCATCTCTGTACTATGAATCATCTTATGCTGTGCAAATGTTTTCTAACTGCCCGTAAATATGATTGTTTAATATCCCAAGAAAAAGCAATTTTAAAGTAGAATAAGACATTTAAAGTTCAACAAACTGAAATAAACCAAGAACTAAATACAAACAATGATGCATGTATGTAAACTATAAATGAATAAATGCAAAATAATCACAGAGCATTGTCAGATTCAAAAACTTCAACCTGTTCCTGTTCTGCTTACCTTAAATAAAAAAATGCTACTTCCTCAGCTTCTCCCACAAATCAACTATACTTAATTTCTTTGCTGTTAAGAAGTAAGACACAGAATTTTAACTGGCCCTGGCTAAGATGTTTTAAAAGTTCCAAGAAGAGTAACAACTTTAAAGTCAAATAACAGTTCTATGTTTAGCTTAAGAAGTTGCAAAACATATTAAGGACTTACTAAGTTTAGTGTTATTGGTAGCCAAAACTGTAATAAGGAGAAGATGAAAATGAAAAACTAACCCAACTTTAGAGTATGTGGTGATCATTTGTAAGAAATTAAAGAAATGGAGGTGGGATCTTTAAAGGATATGGGGAAGTAAAGCGCATAAAACAAATGTCATGTTGGGGATCAAGATATACAAAATAGTGTTGGAGGAGATGTGTGCTGGAAGGTTGGTGGGTAGTGAAAAGTATGAAAACCTGATGGTAAAGACTAGTATTGAAGTTATGGGGAAAATACATAATACACAAAGATGAAAACGCAAAATGGTATTGAATTAGTAACTTGTGTTGCAAATTAAAGCGCAATTAACAAATAAACTTTTTTTATGTTAAAGTGAAACAAAATAAAATAAACCAAGGGTGAAGGACAATAAACAATCCACGTATGCAAACTCTAAATGAAAAAAATCAATCAAAAATGATTACAGAGTGGCAGTCACAGAGCACTGGTATCTCCATAACGACAGCCTTTCTTTTTCTGCTTTACTTAAATAAAAATACTACTTCTTAGTTCATCCAGTAAATCTGCTATGTTTTAATCTCTTTCCAGACAAAGAATGCAAAAAATATCTTTGCTAACAGGCCTCAATGGATTTTTTTAACTCAAAGTAAAAACATAACTAAACGATAGAATAATACATTTAAATAAAACAAGTATAAAACAGAGGAAACAGTGCAAGTATGCAAACTATGAAGAAATACAGAACACTCACAAAGCATCATTTACAAAACGGTGACAGGTCTAACAATATGGTTTGCCAAAAGACACACAGATTTTTACAAATCATCTGCTTTCTGAGTGGTTTTCTGCATTAATTCCAATTATATTACAGTCTTATCAAAGTCATGTTAGGCAATTTCGTGGTATTGATTTTATTCATGTTCTGAGGGTTGCATTTAAATGTTTTATGATTAATTGCAGTTTTAATTTAGTTTAATCTGAATATAGGTTTGTGAATTCAGATTAGGGTTTCTGGTAATTTTTTTTAATTTATTTATCTATTTTTTTTTGATTGGCTCACTGTGGTTTGTGTTTTTATTAACATTTGGTATAGATGGTTAGTATTGTTTCGCTGGGTACATGTATGTTGGCTTTGTTTCTGTACTGTGTGCTGGGTTTTTTTCCCATTTTAGTATAAATGAGTTAGTTTCTTTAAATGATGACATGGGTAGAGTTGTGATAAATGCCTGTTTTGGTGGGTAGGATGGTGATAGAAGTTTGCAACTAACAAATATAGATTCTTTTAATCATTTAGTTTTTCTGTGTCCAGTGTTAAGAAATGTGTGTGTGTGTGTGTGTGTGTGTGTGTGTGTGTGTGTTACCTGTCTGCTTGTCTGTCTTTGTTTGTGTGTGGGTATCAGAATTTGAACCAGGGTTGCATCTCTCTTACACTGCTGCCATTGTAGTACTGGCCACATCACAAACTAGCTTTTGTTAGGAACTTAGTGGACCATTTTGTCCTACTGGTGCACCTCTGTAACTGAGACATAACATAGAATCTGCACACAGTTTAGGTGCATATAAAACCTGTTGATGGTGTATAGGTAATTTGAATAAGAAATGTTCAACTGCAGCTTTCTTGGAACATAGTGACATGTTAGTCCTGCAGTCACACTGTGTAGTTGTCTCTTAATAAGGAAATTTATTATAAGTTTCAGTTTTCAGCTCACAGGGATATAAGGTACAACCACATCTCTGAATTTTGCCATTTGTCCCTGAAGGGGATAAGTACTGATTTAATGTCAAAGTAGAAAAAGCGTGTGGTGTCTTTTAGTATAACTGTGGTTAATTACTATAAAGTCAGGTGTGTGTGTGTGCGTGTGCGTGCGTGTATGTGTCGGAAGGTATCTGGGTAGCACATTACACTGCGTAGTAGGGGAAACACTCCTGCCACGGAATCTAAGAGTGCAGTGTTTGCTTCAGAGACACAATAATGAGTCACTAACAAGATGTTACTCTGTATAACTTTATCATGCCTTTGAAGTGCAGATTATCACTGTCATGCTATTGGGCAGTATGGCATTGCCCAGTTAGCACTGGCATTGATAATCTTTCTGAATCTTGGGGCTGCTTAAATAACTAACCAACTAACTAACTAACTAACTAATTAAATAAATAAATGTGGGTGAACTTTGGACATTGTGAGTATGATAAATTAGAATCTTCCCTAGAACAGAAAACTGGGAAGGGACAGAAGAAAGTGAAGAGACTTGGAGAAATGAAAAATAGGGGAATTTCTGTTATAATAAAGATATAAAAGATGCAAAAACAGCTATCATCAGATGAATTTAGCTAGGAAAGAATGCCAAGGGGTAGAAATTGGTAACTTGTTTTATTTGAATGTATTTTCTAAGAACGTTCTAACTTAATTAATCTAACAGGCCACAGTGAGATTTGAACTGACGACTCCTGGTTTACAAGACCAGTGCTCTAACCCCTGAGCTATGGAGCCTTTAACAGTTAAAATTTTTAATGCTAACACTATTTAGTATATATAGTAATGGGGGTGTGGGGGCACAGCCCCACCACATATTTTAAGTATATATTATGTTTGGAAAAGAGTAATATATTGGAATTGCAAGTATCCATGTATATAGTTCAAAATATTTAACATATTTGGGGGGCAGTGCCTCCCACACCCCCCTTACTATACATACAAACTCCATGGTTGCACTACAGTGGGGAAAAGGCCATATATAACTTTCAATGAATTGAGTTTTCAGTGTATTGAGCTTTCAGTGAAAAGTGCACACTAATTTGACTTTCAATGAAATGTGCATTCAGTGAAATGTCCTCGACCCATATATATATATATATATATATATATATATATATATATACACACTGTATAACGCTACTACGAAAAATTTATGTAGGGTCTAAATGAACACCAGCACTCAAATGTATTATTATACTTATCATAAGAAAAATGGTTGAGAAAATAAAATAAGAGCAGAAGACAGAAAAAAAAACTAAAGGATGTAAATATGAAACATTCAAATTGAGAAATCTAAAAATAACAGCAAATCATAGTCACAGATCACTGACATTTCACAAAAATTAAACATTTTCAGTTTATTCTTGTTATTAATAAAAATGTTAATTGTCAGGTACTCTGAAAAATCATATAAGTTTAGTCCCTCTCTGCAGTCAGAAATGCTGTGCAAATGTTTTCTAACTGCCCGTAAATATGGTTGTTTAATATCCCAAGAAAAAAGCAATTTTAAAGTAGAATAAGACATTTAAAGTTCAACAAACTGAAATAAACCAAGAACTAAATACAAACAATGACGCACATATGTAAACTATAAATGAATAAATGCAAAATAATCACAGTGCACTGTCAGATTCAAAAACTTCAACCTGTTCCTGTTCTGCTTACCTTGAATAAAAAAATGCTACTTCCTCAGCTTCTCCCACAAATCAGCTATACTTAATTTCTTTGCTGTTAAGAAGTGAGAGACAGAATTTTGTTAACTGGCCCTGGCTAAGATGTTTTAAAAATTCCAAGAAGAGTAATAACTTTAAAGTCAAATAACAGTTCTATGTTTAGCTTAAGACGTTGCAAAACATATTAAGAACTTACTAAGTTTAGTGTTGTTGGTAGCCAAAACTGTAATGAGAAGATGAAAATGAAAACCTAACCCAACTTTAGAGTATGTGGTGATCATTTGTAAGAAATTAAAGAAAAGGAGGTGGGATCTTTAAAGGGTATGGGGAAGTAACGTGCATAAAACAAATGTCATGTTGGGGATCAAGATATACAAAGTAGTGTTGGAGGAGATGTGTGCTGGAAGGTTGGTGGGTAGTGAAAAGTATGAAAGCCTGATGTAAAGGCTAGTATTGAAGTTATGGGCAAAATACATAATACACAAAGATGAAAACGCAAAATGGTATTGAATTAGTAACTTGTGTAGCAAATTAAAGCGCAATTAACAAATAAACTTTTTTAAATTAAAGTGAAACAAAATAAAATAAACCAAAGGCAAAAAACATTAAACAATCCACGTATGCAAACTCTAAATGAAAAAAATCAATCAAAAATGATTACAGAGTAGCAGTCACAGAGCACTGGTATCTCCATAATGTCAGCCTTTCTTTTTCTGCTTTCCTTAAATAAAAATACTACTTCTTAGTTCATCCAGTAAATCTGCTAGATTTTAATGTATTTCCAAACAGAATGCATCACAAATCATGGCTAAGTAGCCTTAACACATTTTTTTATTCAAAGTGAAAACATAATTAAATAATAGAATACTGCGTTTAAATAAAACAAACTGAAATAAAACAACCAAAAAACAGGGGAAACAATGCAAGTATGCCAACTATGAGAAATCCAGAATACTCACAAAGCAGCACTCACAAAACAGTGACAGGTCCAACAACATGGTTTGCCATAAGCCGCACTGACTTTTACAAATAGGCTGCTTTCCGAGTGGTTTTCTGCATAAATTCCAGTTATATTACAGTCTTATCAAAATCATGTTAGACAATTTTGTGGTATTGATTTTATTCATGTTCTGAGGGTTGCATTTAAATGTTTTATGATTAATTGCAATTTTAATTTAGTTTAATCTGAATATAGGTTTGTGAATTCAGATTAGGGTTTCTGGTAATTTTTTTTTTATTTATTTATCTATTTTTTTTGATTGGCTCACTGTGGTTTATGTTTTTATTAACATTTGGTATAGATGGTTAGTATTGTTTTGCTGGGTACATGTATGTTGGCTTTGTTTCTGTACTGTGTGCTGGGTTTTTTTCCCATTTTAGTATAAATGAGTTAGTTTTTTTAAATGATGACATGGGTAGAGTTGTGATAAATGCCTGTTTTGGTGGGTAGGATGGTGATAGAAGTTTGCAACTAAGAAATATAGATTCTTTTAATCATTTAGTTTTTCTGTGTCCAGTGTTAAGAAATGTGTGTGTGTGTGTGTGTGTGTGTGTGTGTGTGTTACCTCTCTGCTTGTCTGTCTTTGTTTGTGTGTGGGTATCAGAATTTGAACCAGGGTTGCATCTCTCTTACACTGCTGCCATTGTAGTACTGGCCACATCACAAACTAGTTTTTGTTAGGAACTTAGTGGACCATTTTGTCCTACTGGTGCACCTCTGTAACTGAGACATAACATAGAATCTGCACACAGTTTAGGTGCATATAAAACCTGTTGATGGTGTATAGGTAATTTGAATAAGAAATGTTCAACTGCAGCTTTCTTGGAACATAGTGACATGTTAGTCCTGCAGTCACACTGTGTAGTTGTCTCTTAATAGGGAAATTTATTATAAGTTTCAGTTTTCAGCTCACAGGGATATAACGTACAACCACATCTCTGAATTTTGCCATTTGTCCCTGAAGGGGATAAGTACTGATTTAATGTCAAAGTAGAAAAAGCGTGTGGTGTCTTTTAGAATAACTGTGGTTAATTACTATAAAGTCAGGTGTGTGTGTGTGTGTGTGTGTGTGTGTGTGTGTGTGTGTGTGTGTGCATGTGTGTGTGTGTCGAAAGGTATCTGGGTAGCACATTACACTGCGTAGTAGGGGAAACACTCCTGCCACGGAATCTAAGAGTGCAGTGTTTGCTTCAGAGACACAATAATGAGTCACTAACAAGATGTTACTCTGGTTCATAGGTTCATAGATTAGTACTAAAAAACTGCTGCCTTGCGCGCCTTTTTTAGCCCCAGCCAATTATCCTCGTGAGACTCAAACCTGCACCTGTAAGTTTGTAAGGCAAACACCCTACCCCATTAGCCACCCCCCCCCATATAACTTTATCATGCCTTTGAAGTGCAGATTATCACTGTCATGCTATTGGGCAGTATGGCATTGCCCAGTTAGCACTGGCATTGATAATCTTTCTGAATCTTGGGGCTGCTTAAATAACTAACCAACTAACTAATTAAATAAATAAATGTGGGTGAACTTTGGACATTGTGAGTATGATAAATTAGAATCTTCCCTAGAACAGAAAACTGGGAAGGGACAGAAGAAAGTGAAGAGACTTGGAGAAATGAAAAATAGGGGGATTTCTGTTATAATAAAGATATAAAAGATGCAAAAACAGCTATCATCAGATGAATTTAGCTAGGAAAGAATGCCAAAGGGTAGAAATTGGTAACTTGTTTTATTTGAATGTATTTTCTAAGAACGTTCTAACTTAATTAATCTAACAGGCCACAGTGAGATTTGAACTGACGACCCCTGGTTTATAAGACCAGTGCTCTAACTCCTGAGCTATGGAGCCTTTAAGAGTTAAAATTTTTAATGGTAACACTATTTAGTATATATAGTAATGGGGGTGTGGGGGCACAGCCCCCCACATCGGGGGTGTGAGGGGCATAGTCCCACCACATATTTTAAGTATATATTATGTTTGGAAAAGAGTAATATATTGGAATTGCAAGTATCCATGTATATAGTTCAAAATATTTAAAATATTTGGGGGGCAGTGCCTCCCGCACCCCCCTTACTATACATACAAACTCCATGGTTGCACTACAGTGGGGAAAAGGCCATATATAACTTCAATGAATTGAGTTTTCAGTGTATTGAACTTTCAGTGAAAAGTGCACACTAATTTGACTTTCAATGAAATGTGCATTCAGTGAAATCTCCTCGACCCATATATATTTATCTATGTGTGTGTGTATATATATATATATATATATATATATATATATATATATATATACACATTGTATAACGCTACTATGAAAAATTTATGTAGGGTCTAAATGAACACCAGCACTCAAATGTATTATTATACTTATCATAAGAAAAATGGTTGAGAAAATAAAATAAGAGCAGAAGACAGAAAAAAAAACTAAAGGATGTAAATATGAAACATCCAAATTAAGAAATCTAAAAATAACAGCAAATCAGAGTCACAGAGCACTGACATTTCACAAAAATTAAACATTTTCAGTTTATTCTTGTTATTAATAAAAATGTTAATTGTCAGGTACTCTGAAAAATCATATAAGTTTAGTCCCTCTGTGCAGTCAGAAATGCTGTGCAAATGTTTTCTAACTGCCCGTAAATATGATTGTTTAATATCCCAATTAAAAAGCAATTTTAAAGTAGAATAAGACATTTAAAGTTCAAAAAACTGAAATAAACCAAGAACTAAATACAAATAATGACGCATGTATGTAAACTATAAATTAATAAATGCAAAATAATCACAGAACATTGTCAGATCCAAAAACTTCAACCTGTTCCTGTTCTGCTTACCTTAAATAAAAAAATGCTACTTCCTCAGCTTCTCCCACAAATCAATTATACTTAATTTCTTTGCTGTTAAGAAGTGAGACACAGAATTTTGTTAACTGGCCCTGGTTAAGATGTTTTAAAAATTCCAAGAAGAGTAACAACTTTAAAGTCAAATAACAGTTCTATGTTTAGCTTAAGAAGTTGCAAAACATATTAAGGACTTACTAAGTTTAGTGTTGTTGGTAGCCAAAACTGTAATAATGAGAAGATGAAAATGAAAAACTAACCCAACTTTAGAGTATGTGGTGATCATTTGTAAGGAATTAAAGAAATGGAGGTGGGATCTTTAAAGGATATGGGGAAAAGTGCATAAAACAAATGTCATGTTGGGGATCAAGATATACAAAATAGTGTTGGAGGAGATGTGTGCTGGAAGGTTGGTGGGTACTGAAAAGTATGAAAGCCTGATGTAAAGACTAGTATTGAAGTTATGGGCAAAATACATAATACACAAAGATGAAAACGCAAAATGGTATTGAATTAGTAACTTGTGTAGCAAATTAAAGCGCAATTAACAAATAAACTTTTTTTAATTAAAGTGAAACAAAATAAAATAAACCAAAGGCAAAAGACATTAAACAATCCACGTATGCAAACTCTAAATGAAAAAAATCAATCAAAAATGATTACAGAGTAGCAGTCACAGAGCACTGGTATCTCCATAACGTCAGCCTTTCTTTTTCTGCTTTCCTTAAATAAAAGTACTACTTAGTTTATCCAGTAAATCTGCTAGATTTTAATGTCTTTCCAAACAGAATGCATCACAAATCATGGCTAAGTAGCCTTAACACATTTTTTTATTCAAAGTGAAAACATAATTATATAATAGAATACTGCATTTAAATAAAATAAACTGAAATAAAAAAAAACAAAAAAACAGGGGAAACAATGCAAGTATGACAACTATGAGAAATCCAGAATACTCACAAAGCAGCACTCACAAAACAGTGACAGGTCCAACAACATGGTTTGCCATAAGACGCATAGACTTTTACAAATGGGCTGCTTTCTGAGTGTTTTTCTGCATAAATTCCAGTTATATTACAGTCTTATCAAAATCATGTTAGGCAATTTTGTGGTATTGATTTTATTAGTGCTGTCAGAGCTGCATTTAAATGTTTTATGGTTAATTGTAATTTCAATTTAGTTTAATTTGAATATAGGTTTGTGAATTCTTATTAGGGTTTCTAATAATGTTTTTTGATGGTTTTATTGTGGTCTGTGTTTTTATTTTATTTTTTGTGTGTTTGTTTTAGTTTTTTTTTCATTTTATCAAAGTTAGATTGCCTTTTTAAAAGTTTGGTATAGATGGTTAGTATTGCTTTCACTGGGTGTATGTATGTTGGCTTTGTTTGTATACTGTGTGCTGTTTCTTGTTCCATTTTAGCATAATTGGGTCGGTTTTATTAAATGATGACATGGGCAGAGTTATAATAAATATTTGTTTTGGTGGGTAGGATGGTGACAGACGTTTGCATCTAACAGATATAGATTTTTTAATCATTTGTTTTCTGTGTCGTGTTAAGAAATATGTGTGTTTATATGTGTGTGTGTTTGTATTTGTGTTACCTGTCTGCTTGTCTGTTTGTGTTTGTGTGGGTATTTTGTGTGGGTATCAGAATTTGAAGCAGGCTTGCATCCCTCTTGCACTGCTACTATTGTAGTACTGGCCTCATCACAAACTATATTTTGTTAGGAACTCAGTGGACCATTTTGTCCTACTGATGCACTTCTGTAATTGATACATAACATCGATTTTGCACACAGTTTAGGTGCATATAAAACCTGTCTGTGAATTGTAGTAGTGTTGTTACTGATGGTGTATAGATTATTTGAATAAGAAATGTTCAAATGCAGCTTTCTTGGTACATGATGACATGTTAGTCCTGCAGTCACATGTGTAGTTTGCAGCCCACATGTCTGAATTTTGCCATTTGTCTCCGAAGGGGTTAAGTAATTAATTAAATTTCAAAGTAGAAAACGTGTGTGCTGTGTTTTAGTATAACTGTGGTTAACTACTATAAAGCCTGGTGTGTGTGTGTGTGTGTGTGTGTGTGTGTGTGTGTGTGTGTGTGTGTGTGTGTGTTTCTGTGTGTCTGTGTCTCGGGAGATATCTAGGCTGCCACATTACACTGCCTAGTAGGGAAACACTCCAGTCACTGAATCTAAGAGTGCAGTGTTTGTTTCAGAGACACGATAATAAGCCACTAACAAAATGCTGCTCTGTACAGCCTTAGTCTACCTTCGAAGTGCAGATTATCACTGTCATATTATTGGGTAGTATGGCATTGCCCAATTAGCACTGGCATTGATAATCTTTCTGAATCTTGTGGCTGCTTAACTAAGTAACTAACTAACTAACAAAAAATACACTGAACCCACAGACATTGCCAACATCCTAACTGACAGGTTCAGCAAAAACGTCCCCCCCCTCCCCACCAAAAGGGCAAATATCTATCCCAAGAGAGTGCTATCCCCCTGACATCTCAGATGCTCAGGGAAGAGCCGCCCTCTCCAAAGCAAAAAACACAGCATCAATGGGACCAGACGGTGTCCCCGGGTGCATCCTACATGAACTCCAAGAAGAGCTAATCCCAAACATAAAACTACTGTTCAATCTCAGCCTTACCACAGGATATGTATCGAAAGAGTAACGTACAGCAACAGTGGTCCCTCTCCACAAAGGTGGTGCCTCAACGGATCCTGGAAACTATCGCCCCATAAGCCTGACTAGCTTGGTCTGCAAAGCTATGGAAAGGATCATCATGGACCTCATAAATAAAGATATTGGGGACCTACAGACACTGGATCCTACCCAGTTTGGCTTTGTTAAGGGCAGATCCTGCCTCTTAAACCTGGTTGATTTCTTTGAAACAGTCACCAAGGCCATTGACGAGGGGAAGGTGGTCCACACACCCTACCTGGACCTCGCAAAAGCCTTCGATACAATACCCTACTCGGGCATTATAGATAAGCTCACCAGCTTAAATATCAACCCCTATGTCACTAGATGGATTGCAAACTGGCTCAAGGACAGAACCCACATGGTTAGAATTGCTGGAGCCATGTCAGACTCCAAACCAGTTACAAGTGGCATCCCACAAGGCTCAGTCCTGGGACCTCTCTTGTTCGGTATATATTTCTCGGAGGTACAGGCCAACATGGAAGGACTGTGGCTGACCAAGTTCGCAGATGACTGCAAACTGGGTGCCATAATTGACTCTCCAGCCGACACAAGCATCCTCCAAAAGGGCCTCATAGAAACAGACAACTGGTGCCAGAGCCATGGCCTCAAGCTAAACGCCAAAAAGTGTATAGTCATCCCCTTTGGCAAAAACAAAGTGCACAACAAATTACCACATAGGTAGTAATCCATTAAGTATGGAAGAAGTAATTAGGGACCTGGGGACCCAAGTTGATAGCAATCTCTCATTTGACAACCACGTGGCCAAAGTGGTTAGAAAAACATTTTATATAGCCCACCTAATCATAAAGGGATTCACATCTAGATCAGGGGAGGTCATTGTGCCTCTTTACTCATCCCTCATCAGGCCCATAATTGAGTACAATGCCCCTTTTGGGATGTACCTTACCAGACACCTGCAGCAACTGGAAAGACCCCAAAAGTACCTCACCAAAAGAATCACAGGGCTCAAACAGATGCCATATGCTGCCCGGTTAAAGAAACTCCAGCTCTACTCAGTAGCATACCACCTGCTCAGAGGCGATCTGTGCCTGACGTATAAAGCCATGTCCAATCCGGAATTAATGGACATGCTGCATCTCAGAAAATCCAAATCCCATCGAGCCACGCTACTGAGAGACTTGAACCTCAGCACTGAAATAAATAGGACATGCTGGAGGGGCAGATTCATAACCCAGAGGCTCCCTTCACTCTGGAATAAAATCCCAGTCCAGGTTAGGTAGAGTCCCTCATTGACTCTCTTCAAGAGGAATCTTGATGAGTGGATGGGGGATCATAGGTTTACCCCGGGTTTCACTTCTGTGTCACTGTTAGACAGAGGCACAGTATACTAACCTCGAAAAAGGGCATAACAAAATTAATTTAAAAAGGGTGGCGAAAGCCAAACACACTCTGGCTAGGCTTATAAATGCCCTAGGGCAGATAACCTAGTATGAACCTATGAACTTTGGATATTGTCAGTGTGATAAATTAGAATCGTCCCTAGAGCAGAAAACTGGGAAGGGACAGAAGGAAGGGAGAATTGAAAAATACGAGAATTTTAGTTATAAGGATATAAAAGATCCCAAAACAGCTATAATCAAATGAATTTAGTTAGGAAAGTATCTGGAATATTGAAATGTCAAGGTTTAGAAATTGGTAACTATTTTTCAGTATTTTCTAATAACCTTATGACTTAATTAATTTTTAAAATAATCTAGAAGGCCCCAGCGAGATTTGAATTTGCGACCCCTGGTTTACAAGTCCAGTGCTCTAACCCCTGAGCTATGGAGCCTTTAATGGTTTTACTTTTAAATGGTAATATTACTATTCTTTAATAAGAACAAATTGACAAATTGTGTACTTAAATTGCAAGCATAAGGCTTTCTTTCTGGGTGTGTATATGACATCATGCCATCTCTGTACTATGAATCATCTTATACTCTAGTTAATACAAACATAAATAAACCAGAAGAGCAACAAAACTGGTGAATGGAGAGTTAGAATGTGGACATTTATGCTATCAGAGTCTTTTCTGTGACCAGTCAAGCTCCTGTTGCACACACAATTCTATATGCTGAAAAGCTTTGCCATTGGGTTATACTGAGGCCTGTTCATCATGACAGTTTCCACACCTGAACAGTGAACATTATTTGCTATCACAAATAAATGCAGATAGCAGAACAGACTTTTGATCTATTCTGTTTGCCTTCTGTGCGTACTGAGCAGTCTTCTGCTCTGGATTGCAGTAGTTCACTCCCATATTCTTGTTCTAACTACACTCGTTCTGCCTGTTCTTTCACTGGTCTTAGGAATAATTACTTATCATTTGTTGTGGTATAATATATATATATATATATATATATATATATATATATATATATATATATATATACACTGCATAAAGCCACTACCAGAAATTGATGTAGGGTCTAAATGAACACCGGCACCCAAATATAGAATTATACTTATAACAAAAATGGTTGCGAAAATAAAACAAGTGTAGAAGACAGAAAAAAAAAATAAAGGATATAAATTTGAAATGTCTAAATTAAGCAATCTAAAAATAACAGCAAATCAGAGTCACAGAGCACTGACATTTCAAAAAAATTTAACATTTTCAGTTCATTCTTTTTATTAATAAAAATGTTAATTATCAGGTACTCTGCAAAATCATACTAGTTTAGTCCCTCTCGGCATGCCATCTCTGTACTATGAATCATCTTATGCTGCGCAAATGTTTTCTAACTGCCCGTAAATATGATTGTTTAATATCCCAAGAAAAAGCAATTTTAAAGTAGAATAAGACATTTAAAGTTCAATAAATTGAAATAAACCAAGAACGAAATACAAACAATGATGCATGTATGTAAACTATAAATGAATAAATGCAAAATAATCACAGAGCACTGTCAGATTCAAAAACTTCAACCTGTTCCTGGTCTGCTTACCTTGAATAAAAAAATGCTACTTCCTCAGCTTCTCCCACAAATCAACTATACTTACTTTCTTTGCGGTTAAGAAGTGAGACACAGAATTTTGTTAACTGGCCCTGGCTAAGATGTTTTAAAAATTCCAAGAAAAGTAACAACTTTAAAGTCAAATAACAGTTATATGTTTAGCTTAAGAAGTTGCAAAACATATTAAGGACTTACTAAGTTTAGTGTTGTTGGTAGCCAAAACTGTAATAATGAGAAGATGAAAATGAAAAACTAACCCAACTTTAGAGTATGTGGTGATCATTTGTAAGAAATTAAAGAAATGGAGGAGGGATCTTTAAAGAATATGGGGAAGTAAAGTGCATATAACAAATGTCATGTTGGGGATCAAGATATACAAAATAGTGTTGGAGGAGATGTGTGCTGGAAGGTTGGTGGGTACTGAAAAGTATGAAAGCCTGATGTAAAGACTAGTATTGAAGTTATGGGCAAAATACATAATACACAAAGATGAAAACGCAAAATGGTATTGAATTAGTAACTTGTGTTGCAAATTAAAGCGCAGTTAACAAATAAACTTTTTTTAATTAAAGTGAAATAAAATAAAATAAACCAAAGGCAAAAGACATTAAACAATCCACGTATGCAAACTCTAAATGAAAAAAATCAATCAAAAATGATTACAGAGTAGCAGTCACAGAGCACTGGTATCTCCATAACGTCAGCCTTTCTTTTTCTGCTTTCCTTAAATAAAAATACTACTTCTTAGTTCATCCAGTAAATCTGCTAGATTTTAATGTCTTTCCAAACAGAATGCATCACAAATCATGGCTAAGTAGCCTTAACACATTTTTTTATTCAAAGTGAAAACATAATTAAATAATAGAATACTGAATTTAAATAAAACAAACTGAAATAAAACAACCAAAAAACAGGGGAAACAATGCAAGTATGCCAACTATGAGAAATCCAGAATACTCACAAAGCAGCACTCACAAAACAGTGACAGGTCCAACAACATGGTTTGCCATAAGACGCATAGACTTTTACAAATGGGCTGCTTTCTGAGTGGTTTTCTGCATAAATTCCAGTTATATTACAGTCTTATCAAAATCATGTTAGGCAATTTTGTGGTATTGATTGTATTAGTGCTGTGAGGGCTGCATTTAAATGTTTTATGGTTAATTGTAATTTCAATTTAGTTTAATTTGAATATAGGTTTCTGAATTCATGTTAGGGTTTCTAATATTTTTTTTTGATTTTTTTATTGTGGTCTGTGTTTTTTTTTTTTTTTTTTTGTGTTTGTTTTAGTTTTTTTTTCATTTTATCAAAGTTAGATTGCCTTTTTAAAAGTTTGGTATAGATGGTTAGTATTGCTTTCGCTGGGTGTATGTATGTTGGTTTTGTTTGTATACTGTGTGCTGTTTCTTTTTTCATTTTAGTATAAATGGGTCGGTTTTGTTAAATGATGACATGGGTAGAGTTGTGATAAATATTTGTTTTGGTGGGTAGGAATGTGACAGAAGTTTGCATCTAACACATAGAGATTTTTTAATCATTTATGTTTTCTGTGTCATGTTAAGAAATATGTGGGTTTATGTGTGTGTGTGTGTTTGTGTTACCTGTCTGCTTGTCTGTCTGTGGGTATTTTTTGTGGGTATCAGTATTTGAAGCAGGCTTGCATCCCTCTTACACTGCTGCCATTGTAGTACTGGCCTCATCACAAACTATATTTTGTTAGTAACTCAGTGGACCATTTTGTCCTACTGGTGCACTTCTGTAATTGATACATAACATAGATTCTGCACACAGTTTAGGTGCATATAAAACCTGTCTGTGAAATGTAGTAGTGTTGTTACTGATGGTGTATAGATTATTTAAATAAGAAATGTTCAACTGCAGCTTTCTTGGTACATGGTGACATTTTAGTCCTGCAGTCACATGTGTAGTTGTCTCTAAATCAGGAAATTTATTATAATTTTCAGTTTTCAGCTCACAGGCATATAAGGTGCAGCCCACATCTCTCAATTTTGCCATTTGTCTCTGAAGGGGTTAAGTAATTAATTAAATGTCAAAGTAGAAAAAGTGTGTGCTTTGTTTTAGTATAACTGTGGTTAACTACTATAAAGTCTGGTATGTGTGTGTGTGTGTGTGTGTGTGTGTGTGTGTGTGTGTGTGTGTGTACATGGGTGTCTGTGTGTGTGTGTGTAGGTCAGAAGATATCTAGGCTACCAAATTACACTGCCTAGTAGGGAAGCACTTCAGCCACTGAATCTAAGAGTGCAGTGTTTGCTTCAGAGACACGATAATAAGCCACTAACAAGATGCTGCTCTGTACAGCCTTGGTCTACCCTCGAAGTGCAGATTATCACTGTCATATTATTGGGCAGTATGGCATTGCCCAATTAACACTGGCATTGATAATCTTGATAATCTTTCTGACTCTTGTAACTGCTTAACTAACTAACTAACTAACTAACTAACTAACTAACTAACTAACTAACTAACTAAATAAATAAATGTGGGTGAACTTTGTACATTATCCATGTGATAAATTAGAATCGTCCATAGAGCAGAAAACTGGGAAGGGACAGAAGGAAGGGAAGAGACTTGGAGAAGGGATGACTATGCACTTTTTGGCATTTAGCTTCAGGCCATGGCTCTGCACCAGTTATCTGTCTCTATGAGACCATTTTGGAGGATGCTTGTGTCAGTGGGCGAGTCGATTATGGCCCAGAGTTTGCAGTCATCTGTGAACTTGGTCAGCCAAAGTCCTCCTGTGTTAGCCTGTACCTCAGAGAAATATATACCGAACAAGAGAGGTCCCAGGACTGAGCCTTGTGGGACGCCACTTGTAACTGGTTTAGAGTCTGACATGGCACCTGCAATTCAGACCATGTGGGTTCTATCCCTAAGCCAGTTTGCAACCCATCTTGTGACATAGGGGTTGATATTTAAGCTGGTGAGCTTGTTTAAGATGCCCGAGTGGGGTATTGTGTCGAAGGCTTTTGCGAGGTCAAGGTAGGCTGTGTGGACTACCTTCCCTTCATCTATGGCCTTGGTGACTGTTTCAAAGAAGTCGACCAGGTTCAAGAGGCAAGATCTGCCCTTAAAGCCGAATTGGGTAGGATCCAGTGTTTGGAGGTTCCCAATGTCTTTGTTTATGAGTTCCATGATGATATGCTCCATAGCCTTGCAGACCAGACTAGTCAGGCTTATAGGGCGATAGTTACCAGCGTCCATTGTGGCACCACCTTTATGGAGTGGGACCACTGTTGCTGCACGCCATTCTTTGGGTATATATCCTGTTGTAAGGCTGAGACTGAACAGAGGTTTTAAGTGAGGGTTCAGTTCTTCTTGGAGCTCGTGTAAAATGCAGCCTGGGACACCATCCGGTCCCATAGATGCTGTGTTTTCTGCTTTGGAGAGGGCAGCTCTCACCTGTGCGTCTGTGATGTCAGGGGGGCTACACTTTGTTGGGACAGTCATTTGCACGTTTGTGGGGGGGAGGGAGGGGGGAGAAGTTTGCACTGAACCTGTCTGCCAGGATGTTGTCAATGTCTGTGGGTTCAATGTGTATCTTTTGTCATTTTGCACTAACTCAGACCATATCTGGGAGTTTCCACCCAAGTTCCTGACATAACTAAAGAAGGCCTTATGATTATCTTTAGGGTCTTGTGCAATTTTTCTTTAGAAGCTAGCCTTGGATGCTTTTATGAGGGATCGTAGTTTCTTGCTAGTACTGATCAGAGTTGCCTTCCCTTTTTGGGATTTTGCTCTATCCTTTAGTAACTTCCTCCTTCTGTTGTATAGCCTATTTATGGCTGGGGTCCACCAGACAGGTCTCCTGCCTTTGGAGGAGTGTGTATTGGTTTTGTTTGGGATAGCACGATCTATGCATTCCTGTAAGTATCCATAGAATGCATTTGTAAGGGATTCTGCAGTTTGGTTCGTAATTTCCACTGTCCCGGGGGCTTTGTAGGATTCCATCTCAGTTCTGAGAAGTGTAAAGTTTTAGAAGTTTTGACTGTGGTTTCCTTTGCTGGGGGTGGGGACGGGATATGGACATCCATAGTGATTAATTTATGGTCAGATCTTACTAAAGAAGGGTATACCTCAGGTATAGAACATAGAGTACCCATGTTGGTGATAATCAGGTCCAATATGTTTTCCTCTTGTGGGAGTGGTGACCAGTTGTTCCATAGCATTTGAGTTTATAAATTCTAGGAACCATTGGGCAAGGGTGTTGGGGCTTGAGTAGTGCTCCCAGTCTATGTTTGGTTAGTTGAAGTCACCCAATATAATGGTGTTTGGAGAGACCTTCATATTCTCCAGTGTCTTCAGGAAAGCTGAGTGGGGTTCCTGAGTTTGGGAGGGTGGTCTGTAGCAGGCTACAAACTGGGAGGCAGTTTTGCCCACTGTTAGTTGCACATGGATGGTCTCAGATGCTTCTTGCAGTGCCACTAACCTGGAGGTATGGGTATCTTTGAATATGGATACTCCCCCTCCTCTTGTGGTTCGGTCCAAGTTTTGCGGCTGAAAAGCGTGGTATGAGGTATAACCTGGTAGTGCTGGGGTGCTCTCGGGAGCCTTGAACCAGGTTTCTGTTACTGCACAGATATCGATATTCTCCATACTGAGGAGAGCCTTGAGTGCGTGCATCTTGAGGTTTAGACTTCTGGCGTTGAGCAGCATTACCCTTAGTTTCTTTTTCCTTGTGTTGTCTAAGGAGGTGGGTTTGTCTTTTGAGCCTTGCCTAAAAAAGGCACTATGGGGGTGGCAAGAGCCTTTGCCAGTATTCAAAAACCCAGGGGTGACAGGTGCAAGCCGTCCCTAGCGAAGCAACGTGGCTTGTCGAGCATGTCATCCCAGGCTGACAGATACTGGATCCCCTTTGAGTGACACCAATACTTTAGCCAATTGTTAAAATTGATCATTTTGTCTTTATACTGTGGTATCATTCTTGGTGAGGGTAAGATGCAACTCAAGGTCAGGGTCATGCCAGCCTGGGTTACATGATCAGAGAGCTCTCTTTTCATGTAATCCAGGGAGGTACGTCTCAGGTCATTCACATTTTAAAATCGTTTTTTTCTTAAAACTTGCATTTTATCTGTCTCTGGCCTAGCACTCAAGTGTGGGGTCATTTATTGCTCTGTTCTAACTAGTTGCTACTTGTTTATCTTTATCTTTAAACAAAAACAAAAAAAATCTTGCTTTTTTCCCACTTTCTGTATTTTAAAAAAAGTTCAGTTACAGATTTGCTGTTCTGAACTGTTTGTAAGTTTCTTGGAGGCCATTGCTTGCTTGGGCTAAAAGAAAGTCTCTGTGTTCATCAGTGTAAGTGGTAGACACTGAACAGCCTGCCTGCCCCTGTGGGAGTGGTTACTGCCTAGAAACTGTAGTTTTATTGGCCATTTTGGGTCAGTTCCAAACTCCTTGATCTCTCTCTCTTAAAACTCGGCAGCGCCGCTAAATCGGGTTTAAACTATTCTCGGCTCCACAAAGTCTGCTCTTCACTTTTTCCCTTAGAACTGTTCCAAATCTCAACGTAAGCATTTTCTTTCTAAGGCCCAGCAGTAGCTCGTATAAGTATCTTATAAGTAAGCACTAATAAACTAAGCATTACACCCACTTATACTCCCTTTAAGTACCTGGCTCCCTATTGGTCCTTTTTGATAAAGTCATAAGTAGTTCCTCATACTATTCTGGCATGTCCAAAAGTCAGTTTCGGGTTTACTCTCCAGTCCAACTGGTGAATATGAGAATCTTGAGGCAATGTTACAACTGCCTTATATACACAGACCACCCTCTCCTCTTCCAAACAAGCTCAAATATATGTGAGAGATGCAACTATATAGCTAAACTGGAGGCTAAACTCTCTCAACATAGTACTGGCACGGTCAGTCTGGAGGAGAAGGTAATCACACACACTACAAATCCAGTCTCACATAGATCTATCGCAACAGCAAACCAAACACACAAAAACATACTCGGAGGCTCTGATTAAAAATCTGCCCAAGCAACAGAGGCCTCCAAAGCAGACATCCAAGCAACCACTACCCCACAACAATACCCACGTATCACATAGTCCACAAAGTCAGTGTGCCACACAGTCACAGCCCTTAAGGCTAAACAACACACCTAATACACTTGTAATAGGTGACTCTATTGTCAGACACACTGACGTCCCTATCACCAGGCTGAACAAGGTTAGTATTGCTTTCGCTGGGTGTATGTATGTTGGTTTTGTTTGTATACTGTGTGCTGTTTCATTTTCCATTTTAGTATAAATGGGTCAGTTTTGTTAAATGATGACATGGGTAGAGTTGTGATAAATATTTGTTTTGGTGGGTAGGATCGTGACAGAAGTTTGCATCTAACAGATATAGATTTTTTAATCATTTATGTTTTCTGTGTCGTGTTAAGAAATATGTGTGCTTATGTGTGTGTGTGTTTGTATTTCTGTTACTTGTCTGTCTGTGTTTGTGTTGGTATTTTGTGTGGGTATCAGAATCTGAAGCAGGCTTGCATCCCTCTTACACTGCTACGATTGTAGTACTGGCCTCATCACAAACTATATTTTGTTAGGAACTCGGTGGACCATTTTGTCCTACTGGTGCACTTCTGTAATTGATACATAACATAGATTCTGCACACAGTTTAGGTGCATATAAATCCTGTCTGTGAAATGTAGTAGTGTTGTTACTGATGGTGTATAGATTATTTGAATAAGAAATGTTCAGCTGCAGCTTTCTTGGTACATGGTGAAATTTTAGTCCTGCAGTCACATGTGTAGTTGTCTCTAAATCAGGAAATTTATTATAATTTTCAGTTTTCAGCTCACAGGCATATAAGGTGCAGCCCACATCTCTGAATTTTGCCATTTGTCTCTGAAGGGGTTAAGTAATCAATTAAATGTCAAAGTAAAAAACGTGTGTGCTGTGTTTTAGTATAACTGTGGTTAACTACTATAAAGTCTGGTGTGTGTGTGTGTGTGTGTGTGTGTGTGTGTGTGTGTGTGTGTGTGTGTGTGTGTGTGTGTGTGTGTGTGTGTGTGTGTGTGTGTGGAGGTCGGAAGATATCTAGGCTACCACATTACACTGCCTAGTAGAGAAACACTACAGCCACTGAATCTAGGAGTGCAGTGTTTGCTTCAGAGACACGATAATGAGCCACTAACAAGATGCTGCTCTGTACAGCCTTGGTCTACCTTCGAAGTGCAGATTATCACTGTCATATTATTGGGCAGTATGGCATTGCCCAATTAGCACTGGCATTGATAATCTTTCTGACTCTTGTAGCTGCTTAACTAACTAACTAACTAACTAACTAACTAACTAACTAACTAACTAACTAACTTACTAACTAACTAACTAACTAACTAACTAACTAACTAAATAAATAAATGTGGGTGAACTTTGGACATTGTCAGTGTGGTAAATTAGAATCATCCCTAGAGCAGAAAACTGGGAAGGGACAGAAGGAAGGGAAGAGACTTGGAGAATTGAAAAATAGGAGAATTTTAGTTATAATAAGGATATAAAAGATCCCAAAACAGCTATAATCAAATGAATTTAGCTAGGAAAGTATCTGGAATATTGGAATGTGAAGGGGTAGAAATTGGTAACTTGTTTTATTTTTCAGTATTTTCTAAGAACCTTATGACTTAATTAATTTTTAAAATAATCTAGCAGGCCCCAGCGAGATTTGAACTCGCGACCCCTGGTTTACAAGACCAGTGCTCTAACCACTGAGCTATGGAGCCTTTAACAGTTTTAATTTTAAATGGTAATACTATTATTCTTCAATAAGAACAAATTGACAAATTGTGTACTTAAATTGCAAGCATAAGGCTTTCTTTCTGGGTATGTTTATGACATCATGCCATCACTGTATTATGAATCATCTTATACTCTAGTTAATACAAACATATAAATAAACCTGAACAGCAACAAAACTGGTGAATGGAGAGTTAGAACGGGGACATTTATGCTATCAGAGTCTTTTCTGTGACCAGTCAAGCTCCTGTTGCACACACAATGTTATATGCTGAAAAGTTCTGCCACTGGGTTATACTGAGGCCTGTTCATCATGACAGTTTCCACACCTGAACAGTGAACATTATTTGCTATCACAAATAAATGCAGATAGAACACACTTTTGATCTATTCTGTTTGCCTTCTGTGCATACTGAGCAGTGTTCTGCACTGGATTGCAATAGTTCACTCCAATATTCTTGTTCTAACTACACTCGTTCTGCCTGTTCTTTCACTGGTCTTAGGAAAAATTACTTATCATTTGTTGTGGTATAATATATATATATATACACTGCATAAAGCCACCACCAGAAATTGATGTAGGGTCTAAATAAACAGCAGTACCCAAATATACAATTATACTTATAACAAAAATGGTTGCGAAAATAAAAGAAGAGCAGAAGACAGAAAAAAAACTAAAGGATGTAAATTTGAAACATCTAAATTAAGTAATCTAAAAATAAGAGCAAATCAGAGTCGCAGAGCACTGACATTTCAAAAAAATTAAACATTTTCAGTTCATTCTTTTCATTAATAAAAATGTTAATTATCAGGTACTCTGCAAAATCATACTAGTTTAGTCCCTCTCGGCATGCCATCTCTGTACTATGAATCATCTTATGCTGAGCAAATGTTTTCTAACTGCCCATAAATATGATTGTTTAATATCCCAAGAAAAAGCAATTTTAAAGTAGAATAAGACATTTAAAGTTCAACAAACCGAAATAAACCAAGAACTAAATACAAATAATGACGCATGTATGTAAACTATAAATGAATAAATGCAAAATAATCACAGAGCACTGTCAGATTCAAAAACTTCAACCTGTTCCTGTTCTGCTTACCTTGAATAAAAAAATGCTACTTCCTCAGCTTCTCCCACAAATCAACTATACTCAATTTCTTTGCTGTTAAGAAGTGAGAGAGAATTTTGTTAACTGGCCCTGGCTAAGATGTTTTAAAAATTCCAAGAAAAGTAACAACTTTAAAGTCAAATAACAGTTCTATGTTTAGCTTAAGAAGTTGCAAAACATATTAAGGACTTACTAAGTTTAGTGTTGTTGGTAGCCAGAAGTAAAGTGCATAAAACAAATGTCATGTTGGGGATCAAGATATACAAAATAGTGTTGGAGGAGATGTGTGCTGGAAGGCTGGTGGGTACTGAAAAGTATGAAAGCCTGATGTAAAGGCTAGTATTGAAGTTATGCGGTAAATACATAATACACAAAAATGAAAACAGAAAATGGTATTGAATTAGTAACTTGTGTAGCAAATTAAAGTGGAATAAATAAATACATTTCTTTGTTAAATTAAAGTGAAACAAAATAAAATAAACCAAGAGCAAAAGAAAGTCCATGTATGCAAACTCTAAATGAAAAAAAAAATCAATCAAAAATTATTACAGAGCAGCAGTCACAAAGCACTGGTTTCTCTATAGCTTCAGCCTTTTTTTTTCTGCTTACCTTAAGTAAAAATGTTACTTCTCAGTTCATCCAGTAAATCTGCTAGACGTTAATGTCTTTCCAGAGAAAGAATGCAACACTTTTAGCTGCTTTTCTGTAAAAAAAAAAAATTCTAAGCTTGTTTCCTGCCTTTCCTATAACTAGTCTAGTCCAGATACAGATTTGCTCTATCCAGGACTGTTTGTAAGTTCCTGAGCCCCCCAAGCCTTTCTGTGTTGGAGGGAAGCCTTTTAGCTTATTGGTGGGAGTGGTAAGCACTAGGTAGCCTATCTACCACAAGAGGAGTGGTTTCTGACCGAGAAATTGTAGTTTATTGGCTGTTTGGGCAGTTTTTTTTCCCATATATTTCAACTTTCTGGTTTAAAAGCCCGCATTTGCACTTGTTTCCCACCTTTCATGTAACTAGTCTACTCCAGATACATATTTGCTATATCCAGGACTGTTTGTAAGCTTCGGAGCAATTCCAGTAAGTCTGCTCTTCAATTTTTCCCTTAGATCTGCTAGTTCTCTCATCTCCTGCACTTTTACTAGCTTATTAGTCTAGCACTTTACCAGACATCTTGTAGCAATTACTGTAGCACACAAAAGTGCTGCTACCAGCACTAAACATTCTACAAAGAGACAGCTCCAGTACTTATTATTAATTCCCACTCCTCCAGGCATATCTAAAGGTCAGTTCCCTGTGCTTTCTCCTATTAATCTGGGAACTTGGGCATCCTGAGGCAATGTAGCAACTGCCTCATGTACACTGACAACCCTCTCCTCTTACCTCACAACACTCAGACTTGCGAGAGATGCACTTATATATCCAAATTGGAAGCCACACACTCTCCAGCCAAGACCGGAATAGCTGGCCAAGAGGAGAAGTCAGCACTGGCACCACACCACATGGAACACATAGCCCTCCAGAGCACACACCTGCGCTGCCCTCACATAAAAACACACCCACACACTCACTGTCACGGAGGCTCAATAAAAATCTACCCAAACAGCAGAGACCTCCAAGGCAGAAACACACTCGACCACCACAACACAGCACTACTCACGAGACATATAACTCTCCTAAACAGTGTGCCACTCAACCAAGGCCCCTAAGGCAAAGCAGCATGCCCAATACATTAGTCATAGATGACTCGATAATGAGACACACTGATGTCACACTGACTAGGTTGAATAAGGAGAAAGTAACAGTCAGCTAATGGCCACGGTGGTGCAGCGGTTAGCATTGTCACCTCACAGCAAGAGGTTCTCCCATTCGATTCTCGGCTGGAGCACCTTCTGTGTGGAGTCTGGATGTCCTCTCCATGGACGAGTAACGTATAAAGACATGCAGGTAGGTGCGTGCATGAATGGGTGTGCCTTCTTTGAAGGTTGAGCATCGGGCTGGCAACTCGGCATCGTAAAAATCCACTGCCAATTATTAATGGACCGGAGTTCCGCTGTGGCGACCCATAACCTGAAAAAGCTGAAAGATATTACTAACAATCAGCTGCCTGTCAGGTGCCAGGATCCGACACATAATGCACTCATGTCCTTCAACAACAGGTATAAATATGACTCTGTCATTGTACATGTGGGTGTGAATGACCTGAGACGTACCTCCCTGGACTACATGAAAAGAGACATGGAGGCGCTCTCAGATTATGTAGCTCAGGCAGATATGACCCTAGCCCTGAGCAGCCTTCTACCATCACCCAGAATTATACCACAATATAAGCAGAAAATGATTGATTTCAACAATTGGCTATGTTTCTGGTGTCATTCTAAGGGGATCTAGTATCTGTCTGCCTGGGATGACATGATTGACAGACCTCGATGCTTTGCCAGAGATGGCCTTCATCTGTCACCCATCGGTTTCAGATACTGGCCAAGGCTCTTGCCAACCCTATAGTGCCTTTCTTAAGCAGTGTTCCAAAGACCAAATTACCATCATAACAGCTACAAACAAATGCAATCTGAGGGTCATGCTGCTCAGTGCTAGATATCTAAATCTCAAAATGCACTCACTCGAAGCACTGCTTAAAATGGAAAACATTGACATTTGTGCTGTAACAGAGACCTGGTTCAAGGCAGCAGAAAGCACTCCTGTACTACCAGGCTGTACCTCATTCCACACCTTTTGGCCCAAGAACTTGGACCAATTCTCTAAAGGCAGTGATGTTTCCATATTCATAAAGGATGCGCACAGCTCCAGGCTGGTAGCCCAACATAATGCATCAGAGATACTTCAGGTGCAGCTAACATGGCTAAGACAGAGATTCAGGTTGTCGCCTGCTATAGGTCCTCAACCATGTCCCAAGACTCACACTTCATGTTCCTAAGCACCATGGAGAATATTAGGGTCCAACCTAACACTCTCATACTGAGCAACTTCAACTACCCCTCCATTAATTGGGAAAAGTACTCATGTACCAATACAATTGCCCAACGTTTCCTAGAATTCATTAATTCCAGTGCCTTGAACCAGCTTGTTCTCACCCCCACTAGAGGTAGCAACATCCTTGACTTGGTCATTACTAACATGGGCGACTGTTGCTCTACACCAATAGTCAACTCCTCCCTGGGTAGATTCGACCACAAACTAATCACCTTGGAAGCCCACATCCCTCCCACCCACCCTACCCCCACAAATGTAACTACCATGAAGAACTTCTCTAAAGCTAACTTTGGGATCCTGAAAAGAGAGGTGGCTAAATTTACGGCACCCATGCAAATGGAGAATAGTTGCATGACTGCTGAATCATACACCAATGCACTGTACAAACACTTACACAAATGCATGGATCTCGTCATGCCCAGTAGAACCAAGACACTCTCCTCCAAAAAAAGGAAGCCAATCTGGTGGTCCCCTGCCATAAGCAAACTCTACCACAGAAGGAGGAAACTGATGCCGAATAAGGTGAAGTCCCAAGACTGGAAAAACTCCCTTATCAGCCTCAACAAAAAGTTGAGATCGCTCATCAAATCCTCTAAAGCTAGCTATGAAAACAGAATTACAGCAGATAGTAAAGACAACCACAAGGCCTTTTATAGTTAGGTAAAGAATCTCCACGGCAATACCCAAATTTGCACTGAGCTACTGCACAATGGTACCTCCTATACCGAGCCAACAGATATTACTAGTATACTGGTGACAGATTCAGTGCCAACTTTACCCCTCTCTCCCCCAACAAAGGACCAATCACAATACCAGTAGATTGCCAGGCACCCAGTATTACTGCTGCACAGGTTAAAACAGCACTGTCTAAGTTAAAGAATACAGCTTCTATGGGACCTGACAATATCCCTGGTTGTGTTCTACATGAACTACAGAGTCAACTGGCACCTCACATGTGTGCCCTGTTTAATCACAGCCTCACCTCAGGCTTTGTCGCTACTGAATGGTGCACTGATACACATACCTCTCAACTGTACAGATTTTCGCAGAATGTCCAGATATTTGGCTCATATTTTTGGTCTGTTCCTCTGTCTCCCTGGAAAATCACTGGGATGATTTCTGAACTGTAGTTACTAAATAATGACATACATTTGATTTTCAGTCCTCAAACTCTTCAGAAAACATATATTAAAACAAATACTGGTACTCTAGCACCTCTCCAAGTTTATAAGAGCAATATTCAAAATGTGTCCCTAGTTGTATCTCCATGTTGTCAAGCTTTGCCCAGATGTTGTGCATTAAGAAATTTGAGAGGTATGCTGCTACAGTCATCCCTTTCCATAAAGGAGGAGTGACTATGGACCTTGGGAACTATCGCCCCATTAGCCTGATGAGTCTGATATGTATAGCTATGGAACGCATCATCATGGACATAATAAACAAGGATATAAGGAATCTCCAAACTCTGGATCCCACACAGTTTGGTTTTCTGAAGGGTAGATTATGCCTGCTCAACCTGGTTGACTTCTTTGAGTCAGTCACCAGAGCTGTGGATGATGGCAAGGTGGTTCATACAGCCTACCTTGATCTGGCCAAGGCCTTTGATAGCATTCCCCACCCAGGAATCATAGAAAAAGTCACTAATGCTAGGCATCAACCCCTATATCACTAGGTGGGTTGCAAACTGTCTCACAGATAGAATCCACAGTGTGAAAGTAGCTGACTCCAAGTCAGACTGCCAACCTGTCACAAGTGGAGTCCCACGGGGTTCAGTCCTGGGTCCTCTCCTGTTTGGTATCTACTTCTCTGAAGTCCAGGCCAACATGAAGGGAATCTGGCTGACAAAGTTCACAGACAATTGCAAATTGGGAGTTATTATTAACTCCCCAAATGATGCTGACATCCTACAGAAAGGCCTCACTAAGACCAAAGACTATTGTCAGAACCATGGCCTTAAGCTCAATGCCAAAGAATGTGTCATCATCCCCTTTGGGAAAAACCTGGTTCCCATGAATTACCACATCAGCAGTAGTCCACTGAACACCGAAAGAGCTATAAGAGATCTGGGAACACAGATTGACAGCAACCTCTCTTTTGACCATCACATTGCCACTGTGATCAGAAAGACCTTCTATGTGGCACATCTTATTCCTAAGGGTTTTGCATCCAGGAAGAAAGAGGTCATTGTCTCCCTCTACTCTTCCCTCATTAATCCAATCATCTAGTACAATGCCCCATTTGGCATGTACCTCACTAGATACCTGCAACAACTGGAGAGGCCGCAAAAGTACCTCACAAAGAAGATCCTAGGCCTTAAACACTTATCTTATATAGACAGACTTAAAAAACTCCAACTATTCTCTATCTCATATCGCCTACTTAGAGGGGATCTCTGTTTGACTTACATATCCATGTATGACTCAGCTCTGTTAGAAATGCTACATCTAAAGAAATCCCAATCCCTCCGCACCATATGCTCCAGAGACCTTAACTTCATTACCACAATCAACAGAACAAGCTGGAGGGACAGGTTCATAACCCAGAGACTGCCCATGCTATGGAGCAGACTTTCATACATGTCAAACAGAGCACCTCACTGGCCCTCGTCAAGAGAAATCTTGGGAAATAGAAAATTCACCCTGGGGATCACTCCAATGGATCTACTTGCCAGAGGTACTGGAAACAAAGATCGGGTGGCATGATGCCAGGATAATCCTATGGACTAGGCTCGTAAAGGCTCCAAGGCCATTAGCCTACTAGACATCTATGAACCTATGGAATCTGCACACAGTTTAGGTGCATATAAAACCTGTCTGTGACTTGTAGTAGTGTTGTTGTTGATGGTATATAGGTTATTTGAATAAGGAATGTTCAACTGCAGCTTTCTTGGAACATGGTGACATGTTAGTCCTACAGTCACACTGTGTAGTTGTCTCTAAATAAGGAAATTTATTTTAATTTTCAGTTTTCAATCCACAGGCATAGAAGGTGCAGCCCACATCTCTGAATTTTGCCCTTTGTCTCTGAAGGGATTAAGTACTGATTAAATGTTAAAGTAGAAAAAGTGTGCGTTGTCTTTTGGTATAACTGTGGTTAATTACTCTGATGTCAGCTGTGTGTGTGTACATGAGTGTCTGTGTGTGTGTGTGTGTGTGTGTGTGTGTGTGTGTGTGTGTGTGCGCGCGCTCAGGTCGGAAAGTATCTGGGCTACCACATTACACTGCACAGTAGGGGAAAAACTCCTGCCACTGAATCTAAGAGTGCAGTGTTTGCTTCAGAGACATGATAATGAGCCACTAACAAGATGCTGATCTGTACAGCCTTATTCTACCTTCGAAGTGCAGATTATTTATGTATTTATTTTATATTTGATGACAGGGTTTCTCCGACTAGGCTACAAATGCCCATTTTCAGCAGAGGTCCTTGGAAAAAAAGCTCCAACAGAAAATAGAAATTTTACATATTAAATACATATAGAAATACATTCATCAGTATCACACATTATTGCATTACAGTGACACACAATACATTCATCAGTACCACACATTACATAGATTTTGCACACAGTTTAGGTGCATATAAAACCTGTCTGTGAATTGTAGTAGTGTTGTTACTGATGGTGTATAGATTATTTGAATAAGAAATGTTCAACTGCAGCTTTCTTGGTACATGATGACATGTTAGTCCTGCAGTCACATGTGTAGTTTGCAGCCCACATGTCTGAATTTTGCCATTTGTCTCCGAAGGGGTTAAGTAATTAATTAAATTTCAAAGTAGAAAACGTGTGTTCTGTGTTTTAGTATAACTGTGGTTAACTACTATAAAGCCTGGTGTGTGTGTGTGTGTGTGTGTGTGTGTGTGTGTGTGTGTGTGTGTGTGTGTGTGTGTGTGTGTGTGTGTCTGTGTGTGTCTGTGTCTCGGGAGATATCTAGGCTGCCACATTACACTGCCTAGTAGGAAAACACTCCAGTCACTGAATCTAAGAGTGCAGTGTTTGTTTCAGAGACACGATAATAAGCCACTAACAAAATGCTGCTCTGTACAGCCTTGGTCTACCTTCGAAGTTCAGATTATCACTGTCATATTATTGGGTAGTATGGCATTGCCCAATTAGCACTGGCATTGATAATCTTTCTGAATCTTGTGGCTGCTTAACTAAGTAACTAACTAACTAACAAAAAAATACACCGAACCCACAGACATTGCCAACATCCTAACTGACAGGTTCAGCAAAAATGTCTCCCCCCCCCCCACCAAAAGGGCAAATATCTATCCCAAGAGAGTGCTACCCCCCTGACATCTCAGATGCTCAGGGAAGAGCCGCCCTCTCCAAAGCAAAAAACACAGCATCAATGGGACCAGACGGTGTCCCGGGGTGCATCCTACATGAACTCCAAGAAGAGCTAATCCCAAACATAAAACTACTGTTCAATCTCAGCCTTACCACAGGATATGTACCCAAAGAGTAACGTACAGAGACAGTGGTCCCTCTCCACAAAGGTGGTGCCTCAACGGATCCTGGAAACTATCGCCCCATAAGCCTGACTAGCTTAGTCTGCAAAGCTATGGAAAGGATCATCATGGACCTCATAAATAAAGATATTGGGGACCTACAGACACTGGATCCTACCCAGTCTGGTTTTGTTAAGGGCAGATCCTGCCTCTTAAACTTGGTTGATTTCTTTGAAACAGTCACCAAGGCCATTGACGAGGGGAAGGTGGTCCACACAGCCTACCTGGACCTCGCAAAAGCCTTTGATACAATACCCCACTCGGGCATTATAGATAAGCTCACCAGCTTAAATATCAACCCCTATGTCACTAGATGGATTGCAAACTCTCTCAAGGACAGAACCCACATGGTTAGAATTGCTGGAGCCATGTCAGACTCCAAACCAGTTACAAGTGGTGTCCCACAAGGCTCAGTCTTGGGACCTCTCTTGTTCGGTATATATTTCTCAGAGGTACAGGCCAACATGGAAGGACTGTGGCTGACCAAGTTCGCAGATGACTGCAAACTGGGTGCCATAATTGACTCTCCAGCCGACACAAGCATCCTCCAAAAGGGCCTCATAGAAACAGACAACTGATGCCAGAGCCATGGCCTCAAGCTAAATGCCAAAAAGTGTATAGTCATCCCGTTTGGCAAAAACAAAGTGCACACAAATTACCACATAGGTGGTAATCCATTAAGTATGGAAGAAGTAATTAGGGACCTGGGGACCCAAGTTGATAGCAATCTCTCATTTGACAACCACGTGGCCAAAGTGGTTAGAAAAACATTTTATATAGCCCACCTTATCATGATGGGATTCACATCTAGATCAGGGAGGTCATCGTTCTTTACTCATCCCTCATCAGGCCCATAATTGAGTACAATGCCCCTTTTGGGATGTACCTTACCAGACACCTGCAGCAACTGGAAAGACCCCAAAAGTACCTCACCAAGAGGATCAAAGGGCTGAAACAGATGCCAAATGCTGCCCGGTTAAAGAAACTCCAGCTCTACTCAGTAGCATACCGCCTGCTCAGAGGCGATCTGTGCCTGACGTATAAAGCCATGTCCAATCCGGAATTAATGGACATGCTGCACCTCAGAAAATCCAAATCCCAATCGAGCTACGCGCTCGGGAGACTTGAACCTCAGCACTGAAATAAATAGGACATGCTGGAGGGGCAGATTCATAACCCAGAGGCTCCCTTCACTCTGGAATAAAATCCCAGTCCAGGTTAGGCAGAGTCCCTCATTGACTCTCTTCAAGAGGAATCTTGATGAGTGGATGGGGGATCATAGGTTTACCCCGGGTATCACTTCTGTGTCACTATTAGACAGAGGCACAGTATACTAACCTCGAAAAAGGGCATAACAAAATTAATTTAAAATGGGTGGCGAAAGCCAAACACACTCTGGCTAGGCTTATACATGCCCTAGGGCAGATAACCTAGTATGAACCTTTGAACCTATGAACTTTGGATATTGTCAGTGTGATAAATTAGAATCGTCCCTAGAGCAGAAAACTGGGAAGGGACAGAAGGAAGGGAGAATTGAAAAATACGAGAATTTTAGTTATAAGGATATAAAAGATCCCAAAACAGCTATAATCAAATGAATTTAGTTAGGAAAGTATCTGGAATATTGAAATGTCAAGGTTTAGAAATTGGTAACTATTTTTCAGTATTTTCTAATAACCTTATGACTTAATTAATTTTTAAAATAATCTAGCAGGCCCCAGCGAGATTTGAATTTGTGACCCCCTGGTTTACAAGACCAGTGCTCTAACCCCTGAGCTATGGAGCCTTTAATGGTTTTACTTTTAAATGGTAATATTACTATTCTTTAATAAGAACAAATTGACAAATTGTGTACTTAAATTGCAAGCATAAGGCTTTCTTTCTGGGTGTGTATATGACATCATGCCATCTCTGTACTATGCATCATCTTATACTCTAGTTAATACAAACATAAATAAACCAGAAGAGCAACAAAACTGGTGAATGGATTGTTAGAACGTGGACATTTATGCTATCAGAGTCTTTTCTGTGACCAGTCAAGCTCCTGTTGCACTCACAATTCTATATGCTGAAAAGTTTGCCATTGGGTTATACTGAGGCCTGTTCATCATGACAGTTTCCACACCTGAACAGTGAACATTATTTGCTATCACAAATAAATGCAGATAGCAGAACAGACTTTTGATCTATTCTGTTTGCCTTCTGTGCGTACTGAGCAGTCTTCTGCACTGGATTGCAATAGTTCACTCCCATATTCTATATATATATTTTCTGCCTGTTCTTTCACTGGTCTTAGGAATAATTACTTATCATTTGTTGTGGTATAATATATATAAACTGCATAAAGCCACTACCAGAAATTGATGTAGGGTCTAAATGAACACCGGCACCCAAATATAGAATTATACTTATAACAAAAATGGTTGCGAAAATAAAACAAGAGCAGAAGACAGAAAAAAAAACTAAAGGATGTAAATTTGAAACGTCTAAATTAAGCAATCTAAAAATAACAGCAAATCAGAGTCACAGAGCACTGACATTTCAAAAAAATTAAAACATTTTCAGTTCATTCTTTTTATTAATAAAAATGTTAATTATCAGGTACTCTGCAAAATCATACTAGTTTAGTCCCTCTCTGCATGCCATCTCTGTACTATGAATCATCTTATGCTGTGCAAATGTTTTCTAACTGCCCGTAAATATGATTGTTTAATATCCCAAGAAAAAGCAATTTTAAAGTAGAATAAGACATTTAAAGTTCAACAAACTGAAATAAACCAAGAACTAAATACAAACAATGACACATGTATGTAAACTATAAATGAATAAATGCAAAATAATCACAGAGCATTGTCAGATTCAAAAACTTCAACCTGTTCCTGTTCTGCTTACCTTCAATAAAAAAATGCTACTTCCTCAGCTTCTCCCACAAATCAACTATACTTAATTTCTTTGAGGTTAAGAAGTGAGACACAGAATTTTGTTAACTGGCCCTAGCTAAGATGTTTTAAAAATTCCAAGAAAAGTAACAACTTTAAAGTCAAATAACAGTTCTATGTTTAGCTTAAGAAGTTGCAAAACATATTAAGGACTTACTAAGTTTAGTGTTGTTGGTAGCCAAAACTGTAATAATGAGAAGATGAAAATGAAAACCTAACCCAACTTTAGAGTATGTGGTGATCATTTGTAAGAAATTAAAGAAATGGAGGTGGGATCTTTAAAGGATATGGGGAAGTAAAGTGCATAAAACAAATGTCATGTTGGGGATCAAGATATACAAAATAGTGTTGGAGGAGATGTGTGCTGGAAGGTTGGTGGGTACTGAAAAGTATGAAAGCCTGATGTAAAGACTAGTATTGAAGTTATGGCCAAAATACGTAATACACAAAGATGAAAACGCAAAATGGTATTGAATTAGTAACTTGTGTAGCAAATTAAAGCGCAATTAACAAATAAACTTTTTTTAATTAAAGTGAAACAAAATAAAATAAACCAAAGGCAAAAGACATTAAACAATCCACGTATGCAAACTCTAAATGAAAAAAAATCAATCAAAAATGATTACAGAGTAGCAGTCACAGAGCACTGGTATCTCCATAACGTCAGCCTTTCTTTTTCTGCTTTCCTTAAATAAAAATACTACTTCTTAGTTCATCCAGTAAATCTGCTAGATTTTAATGTCTTTCCAAACAGAATGCATCACAAATCATGGCTAAGTAGCCTTAACACATTTTTTTATTCAAAGTGAAAACATAATTAAATAATAGAATACTGCATTTAAATAAAATAAACTGAAATAAAACAACCAAAAAACAGGGGAAACAATGCAAGTATGCCAACTATGAGAAATCCAGAATACTCACAAAGCAGCACTCACAAAACAGTGACAGGTCCAACAACATGGTTTGCCATAAGACGCACAGACTTTTACAAATGGGCTGCTTTCTGAGTGGTTTTCTGCATAAATTCCAGTTATATTACAGTCTTATCAAAATCATGTTAGGCAATTTTGTGGTATTGATTTTATTAGTGCTGTGAGGGCTGCATTTAAATGTTTTATGGTTAATTGTAATTTCAATTTAGTTTAATTTGAATATAGGTTTGTGAACCCATATTAGGGTTTCTAATAATGTTTTTTTGATTGTTTTATTGTGGTCTGTGTTTTTTGTTTATTTTTTGTGTGTTTGTTTCAGTTTTTTTTTCATTTTATCAAAGTTAGATTGCCTTTTTAAAGTTTGGTATAGATGGTTATAGGTTCATAGGTAGATGCTAGGCTATCTGCCCTAGGGCATTTACAAGCCTAGCCAGAGTGTGTTTGGCTTTCACCACCCTTTTAGATTAGATGACTGTGCCCCAATATAGTAGGTCACAGAAGATAGCCCATTTAAGGTTAGTTTAAAGTGCCCGTGTCTAGCAGTGACACAGAGGAGATCCCAGGGGTAAATCTACGGTCTCCCATCCAATTGTCAAGATTCTTCTTGAAGAGGGTCATTGAGGGGCTCTGTCTAACATGGATTGGGATTTTGTTCCAGAGTGAGGGGAGCCTCTGGGATATGAATCTGTCTCTCCAGCATGTCCTATTTATTTCTGTGCTGAGGTTTAAGTCACTGGAGCATGTAGCTCTAAGGGATTTGGATTTCCTGAGGTGGAGCATGTCCATTAATTCTGGGTTGGACATGGCTTTATACGTCAGGCACAGATCGTCTCTGAGTAGGCGGTAAGCAACTGAGTAGAGCTGGGGTTTCTTTAGTCTACTGCATAGGGCATCTGCTTGAGTCCCTTAATCCTCTTGGTGAGGTACTTTTGGGGTCTTTCTAGTTGTTGCAGGTGTTGGGTAAGGTACATCCCAAATGGGTCATTGTATTCAATTATGGGCCTGATTAGTGATGAGTAGAGGGGCACAATGACCTCTCTTGATCTGGATGTGAACCCTTTCATGATAAGGTGGGCTATATAGAAGGTCCTTCTAACCACTTTGGCAATGTGATTGTCAAAGGAAAGATTACTATCTACTTGGGTCCCCAGATCCCTAATTACTTCTTCCGTACTTAATGGTTTACCACCTATGTGGTAATTTGTGGGCACTTTGTTTTTCCCAAAGGGAATGACTATGCACTTTTTGGCATTTTGCTTCAGGCCATGGCTCTGCACCAGTTATCTGTCTCTATGAGACCATTTTGGGGGATGCTTGTGTCAGTGGGTGAGTCGATTATGGCCCTCAGTTTGCAGTCATCTGCGAACTTGGTCAGCCAAAGTCCTCCTGTGTTAGCCTGTACCTCAGAGAAATATATACCGAACAAGAGAGGTCCCAGGACTGAGCCTTGTGGGACACCACTTGTAACTGGTTTAGAGTCTGACATGGCACCTGCAATTCTGACCATGTGGGTTCTATCCCTAAGCCAGTTTGCAATCCATCTTGTGACATAGGGGTTGATATTTAAGCTGGTGAGCTTGTTTATGATGCCCGAGTGGGGTATTGTGTCGAATTCTTTTGCGAGGTCAAGGTAGGCTGTGTGGACTACCTTCCCTTCATCTATGGCCTTGGTGACTGTTTCAAAGAAGTCGACCAGGTTCAAGAGGCAAGATCTGCCCTTAAAGCCGAATTGGGTAGGATCCAGTGTTTGGAGGTTCCCAATGTCTTTGTTTATGAGTTCCATGATGATATGCTCCATAGCCTTGCAGACCAGACTAGTCAGGCTTATAGGGCGATAGTTACCGGTGTCCATTGTGGCACCACCTTTATGGAGTGGGACCACTGTTGCTGCACGCCATTCTTTGGGTACATATCCTGTTGTAAGGCTGAGACTGAACAGAGATTTTAAGTGAGGGTTCAGTTCTTCTTGGAGCTCGTGTAAAACGCAGCCTGGGACACCGTCCGGTCCCATAGATGCTGTGTTTTTTGCTTTGGAGAGGGCAGCTCTCACCTGTGCGTCTGTGATGTCAGGGGGGCTACACTTTGTTGGGAGAGTCATTTGCACGTTTGGGGGGAAGGGGGGGGAGAAGTTTGCACTGAACCTGTCTGCCAGGATGTTGGCAATGTGTGTGGGTTCAATGTGTATCTTTTGTCATTTTGCACTAACTCAGAGCATATCTGGGAGTTTCCACCCAAGTTCCTGACATAACTAAAGAAGGCCTTATGATTATCTTTACGGTCTTGTGCAATTTTTCTTTAGAAGCTAGCCTTGGATGCTTTTATGAGGGATCATAGTTTCTTGCTAGTACTGATCAGAGTTGCCTTCCCTTTTTGGGATTTTGCTCTATCCTTTAGTAACTTCCTCCTTCTGTTGTATAGCCTATTTATGGCTGGGGTCCACCAGACAGGTCTCCTGCCTTTGGAGGAGTGTGTCTTGGTTTTGTTTGGGATAGCACGATCTATGCATTCCTGTAAGTATCCATAGAATGCATTTGTAAGGGATTCTGCAGTTTGGTTCGTAATTTCCACTGTCCCGGGGGCTTTGTAGGATTCCATCTCAGTTCTGAGAAGTGTAAAGTTTGCTTTCAAGAAGTTTTTGACTGTGGTTTCCTTTGCTGGGGGTGGGGACGGGATATGGACATCCATAGTGATTAATTTATGGTCAGATCTTACTAAAGAAGGGTATACCTCAGGTATAGAACATAGAGTACCCATGTTGGTGATAATCAGGTCCAATATGTTTTCCCCTCTTGTGGGAGTGGTGACCAGTTGTTCCATAGCATTTGAGTTTATAAATTCTAGGAACCATTGGGCAAGGGTGTTGGGGCTTGAGTAGTGCTCCCAGTCTATGTTTGGGTAGTTGAAGTCACCCAATATAATGGTGTTTGGAGAGACCTTCATATTCTCCAGTGTCTTCAGGAAAGCTGAGTGGGGTTCTTGAGTTTGGGAGGGTGGTCTGTAGCAGGCTACAAACTGGAAGGCAGTTTTGCCCACTGTTAGTTGCACATGGATGGTCTCAGATGCTTCTTGCAGTGCCACTAACCTGGAGGTATGGGTATCTTTGATGAATATGGATACTCCCCCTCCTCTTGTGTTTCGGTCCGAGTTTTGCGGCTGAAAAGCGTGGTATGAGGTATAACCTGGTAGTGCTGGGGTGCTCTCGGGAGCCTTGAACCAGGTTTCTGTTACTGCACAGATATCGATATTCTCCATACTGAGGAGAGCCTTGAGTGCGTGCATCTTGAGGTTTAGACTTCTGGCGTTGAGCAGCATTACCCTTAGTTTCTTTTTCCTTGTGTTGTCTAAGGAGGTGGTTTTGTCTTTTGAGCCTTGCCTAAAAAAGGCACTATGGGGGTGGCAAGAGCCTTTGCCAGTATTCGAAAACCCAGGGGTGACAGGTGCAAGCCGTCCCTAGCGAAGCAACGTGGCTTGTCGAGCATGTCATCCCAGGCTGACAGATACTGAATCCCCTTTGAGTGACACCAATACTTTAGCCAGTTGTTAAAATTGATCATTTTGTCTTTATACTGTGGTATCATTCTTGGTGAGGGTAAGATGCTACTCAAGGTCAGGGTCATGCCAGCTTGGGTTACATGATCAGAGAGCTCTCTTTTCATGTAATCCAGCTCTCTTTTCATGTAATCCAGGGAGGTACGTCTCAGGTCATTCACATTTTAAAATCATTTTTTTCTTAAAACTTGCATTTTATCTGTCTCTGGCCTAGCACTCAAGTGTGGGGTCATTTATTGCACTGTTTTAACTAGTTGCTACTTGTTTATCTTTATCTTTAAACAAAAAAAAAAAAAAAAAAAAATCTTGCTTTTTTCCCACTTTCTGTATTTTAAAAAAAGTTCAGTTACAGATTTGCTGTTCTGAACTGTTTGTAAGTTTCTTGGAGGCCATTGCTTGCTTGGGCTAAAAGAAAGTCTCTGTGTTCATCAGTGTAAGTGGTAGACACTGAACAGCCTGCCTGCCCCTGTGGGAGTGGTTACTGCCTAGAAACTGTAGTTTTATTGGCCATTTTGGGTCAGTTCCAAACTCCTTGATCTCTCTCTCTTAAAACTCGGCAGCACCGCTAAATCGGGTTTAAACTATTCTCGGCTCCACAAAGTCTGCTCTTCACTTTTTCCCTTAGAACTGATCCAAATCTCAACGTAAGCATTTTCTTTCTAAAGCCCAGCAGTAGCTCGTATAAGTATCTTATAAGTAAGCACTAATAAACTAAGCATTACACCCTCTTATACTCCCTTTAAGTACCTGGCTCCCTATTGGTCCTTTTTGATAAAGTCATAAGTAGTTCCTCATACTATTCTGGCATGTCCAAAAGTCAGTTTCAAGTTTACTCTCCAGTCCAACTGGTGAATATGAGAATATTGAGGCAATGTTACAACTGCCTTATATACACAGACCACCCTCTCCTCTTCCAAACAAGCTCAAATATATGCGAGAGATGCAACTATATAGCTAAACTGGAGGCTAAACTCTCTCAACATAGTACTGGCATGGTCAGTCTGGAGGAGAAGGTAATCACACACACTACAAATCCAGTCTCACATAGACCTATCGCAACAGCAAACCAAACACACAAAAACATACTCGGAGGCTCTAATTAAAAATCTGCCCAAGCAACAGAGACCTCCAAAGCAGACATCCAAGCAACCACTACCCCACAACAATACCCACGTATCACATAGTCCACAAAGTCAGTGTGCCACACAGTCACAGCCCTTAAGGCTAAACAACACACCTAATACACTTGTAATAGGTGACTCTATTGTCAGACACACTGACGTCCCTATCACCAGGCTGAACAAGGTTAGTATTGCTTTCGCTGGGTGTATGTATGTTGGTTTTGTTTGTATACTGTGTGCTGTTTCTTTTTCCATTTTAGTATAAATGGGTCGGTTTTGTTAAATGATGACATGGGTAGAGTTGTGATAAATATTTGTTTTGGTGGGTAGGATCGTGACAGAAGTTTGCATCTAACAGATATAGATTTTTTAATCATTTATGTTTTCTGTGTCGTGTTAAGAAATATGTGTGTGTATGTGTGTGTGTGTTTGTATTTGTGTTACTTGTCTGCTTGTCTGTCTGTGTTTGTGTGGGTATTTTGTGTGGTATCAGAATCTGAAGCAGGCTTGCATCCCTCTTACACTGCTACGATTGTAGTACTGGCCTCATCACAAACTATATTTTGTTAGGAACTCAGTGGACCATTTTGTCCTACTGGTGCACTTCTGTAATTGATACATAACATAGATTCTGCACACAGTTTAGGTGCATATAAAACCTGTCTGTGAAATGTAGTAGTGTTGTTACTGATGGTGTATAGATTATTTGAATAAGAAATGTTCAGCTGCAGCTTTCTTGGTACATGGTGACATTTTAGTCCTGCAGTCACATGTGTAGTTGTCTCTAAATCAGGAAATTTATTATAATTTTCAGTTTTCAGCTCACAGGCATATAAGGTGCAGCCCACATCTCTGAATTTTGCCATTTGTCTCCGAAGGGGTTAAGTAATTAATTAAATGTCAAAGTAGAAAACGTGTGTGCTGTGTTTTAGTATAACTGTGGTTAACTACTATAAAGTCTGGTGTGTGTGTGTGTGTGTGTGTGTGTGTACGTACATGGGTGTCAGTGTGTGTGTGTGGAGGTCGGAAGATATCTAGGCTACCACATTACACTGCCTAGTAGGGAAACACTCCAGCCACTGAATCTAAGAGTGCAGTGTTTGCTTCCGAGACACGATAATGAGCCACTAACAAGATGCTGCTCTGTACAGCCTTGGTCTACCTTCGAAGTGCAGATTATCACTGTCATATTATTGGGCAGTATGGCATTGCCCAATTAGCACTGGCATTGATAATCTTTCTGACTCTTGTAGCTGCTTAACTAACTAACTAACTAACTAACTAACTAACTAACTAAATAAATAAATAAATAAATGTGTGTGAACTTTGGACATTGTCAGTGTGATAAATTAGAATTGTCCCTAGAGCAGAAAACTGAGAAGGGACAGAAGGAAGGGAAGAGACTTGGAGAATTGAAAAAAATAGGAGAATTTTAGTTATAATAAGGATATAAAAGATCCCAAAACAGCTATAATCAAATGAATTTAGCTAGTAAAGTATCAAATATTGGAATGTCAAGGGGTAGAAATTGGTAACTTGTTTTATTTTTCAGCATTTTCTAAGAACCTTATGACTTAATTAATTTTTAAAATAACCAGGCAGGCCCCAGCGAGATTTGAACTCGCGACCCCTGGTTTACAAGACCAGTGCTCTAACCCCTGAGCTATGGAGCCTTTAACAGTTTTAATTTTAAATGGTAATACTATTATTCTTTAATAAGAACAAATTGACAAATTGTGTACTTAAATTGCAAGCATAAGGCTTTCTTTCTGGGTGTGTATATGACATCATGCCATCTCTGTACTATGAATCATCTTATACTCTAGTTAATACAAACATATAAATAAACCAGAAGAGCAACAAAACTGGTGAATGGAGAGTGAGAACGGGGACATTTATGCTATCAGAGTCTTTTCTGTGACCAGTCAAGCTCCTGTTGCACACACAATTCTATATGCTGAAAAGCTCTGCCATTGGGTTATACTGAGGCCTGTTCATCATGACAGTTTCCACACCTGAACAGTGAACATTATTTGCTATCACAAATAAATGCAGATTGCAGAACAGACTTTTGATCTATTCTGTTTGCCTTCTGTGCATACTGAGCAGTCTTCTGCACTGGATTGCAGTAGTTCACTCCCATATTGTTGTTCTAACTGCACTCGTTCTGCCTGTTCTTTCACTGGTCTTAGGAATAATTACTTATCATTTGTTGTGGTATAATATATATACACTGCATAAAGCCACTACCAGAAATTGATGTAGGGTCTAAATGAACACCAGTACCCAAATGTAGAATTATACTTATAACAAAAATGGTTGCAAAAATAAAACAAGAGCAGAAGACAGAAAAAAAAACTAAAGGATGTAAATTTGAAATGTCTAAATTAAGCAACCTAAAATAACAGCAAATCATAGTCACAGAGCACTGACATTTCACAAAAATTAAACATTTTCAGTTCATTCTTTTTATTAATAAAAATATTAATTATCAGGTGCTCTGCAAAATCATACTAGTTTAGTCCCTCTCGGCATGCCATCTCTGTACTATGAATCATCTTATGCTGTGCAAATGTTTTCTAACTGCCCGTAAATATGATTGTTTAATATCCCAAGAAAAAGTAATTTTAAAGTAGAATAAGACATTTAAAGTTCAACAAACTGAAATAAACCAAGAACTAAATACAAACGATGACGCATGTATGTAAACTATAAATTAATAAATGCAAAATAATCACAGAGCACTGTCAGATTCAAAAACTTCAACCTGTTCCTGTTCTGCTTACCTTAAATAAAAAAATGCTACTTCCTCAGCTTCTCCCACAAATCAACTATACTTAATTTCTTTGCGGTTAAGAAGTAAGACACAGAATTTTAACTGGCCCTGGCTAAGATGTTTTAAAAATTCCAAGAAGAGTAACAACTTTAATGTTAGATAACAGACAGTTCTATGTTTAGCTTAAGAAGTTGCAAAACATATTAAGGACTTACTAAGTTTAGTGTTGTTGGTAGCCAAAACTGTAATAATGAGAAGATGAAAATGAAAAACTAACCCAACTTTAGAGTATGTGGTGATCATTTGTAAGAAATTAAAGAAATGGAGGTGGGATCTTTAAAGGATATGGGGAAGTAAAGTGCATAAAACAAATGTCATGTTGGGGATCAACATATACAAAATAGTGTTGGAGGAGATGTGTGCTGGAAGGTTGGTGGGTACTGAAAAGTATGAAAGCCTGATGTAAAGACTAGTATTGAAGTTATGGGCAAAATACATAATACACAAAGATGAAAACGCAAAATGGTATTGAATTAGTAACTTGTGTTGCAAATTAAAGTGCAATTAACAAATAAACTTTTTTTAATTAAAGTGAAACAAAATAAAATAAACCAAAGGCAAAAGACATTAAACAATCCATGTATGCAAACTCTAAATGAAAAAAAAAATCAATAAAAATGATTACAGAGTAGCAGTCACAGAGCACTGGTATCTCCATAATGTCAGCCTTTCTTTTTCTGCTTTCCTTAAATAAAAATACTACTTCTTAGTTCATCCAGTAAATCTGCTAGATTTTAATGTCTTTCCAAACAGAATGCATCACAAATCATGGCTAAGTAGCCTTAACACATTTTTTTATTCAAAGTGAAAACATAATTAAATAATAGAATACTGCATTTAAATAAAATAAACTGAAATAAAACAACCAAAAAACAGGGGAAACAATGCAAGTATGCCAACTATGAGAAATCCAGAATACTCACAAAGCAGCACTCACAAAACAGTGACAGGTCCAACAACATGGTTTGCCATAAGACACAGACTTTTACAAATGGGCTGCTTTCTGAGTGGTTTTCTGCATAAATTCCAGTTATATTACAGTCTTATCAAAATCATGTTAGGCAATTTTGTGGTATTGATTTTATTAGTGCTGTGAGGGCTGCATTTAAATGCTTTATGGTTAATTGTAATTTCAATTTAGTTGAACTTAAATATAGGTTTGTGAATTCATGTTCGGGTTTCTAATAATGTTTTTTTGATTGTTTTATTGTGGTCTGTGTTTTTCTTTTATTTTTTGTGTGTTTGTTTTAGCTTTTTTTCATTTTATCAAAGTTAGATTGCCTTTTTAAAAGTTTGGTATAGATGGTTAGTAATGCTTTCGCTGGGTGTATGTATGTTGGTTTTGTTTGTATACTGTGTGCTGTTTTTTTTCCATTTTAGTATAAATGGGTCAGTTTCGTTAAATGGTAACATGGATAGAGTTGTGATAAATATTTGTTTTGGTGGGTAGGATGGTGACAGAAGTTTGCATCTAACAGATATAGATTTTTTAATCATTTATGTTTTCTGTGTCGTGTTAAGAAATATGTGTGTTTATGTGTGTGTGTGTTTGTATTTGTGTTACCTGTCTGCTTGTCTGTCTGTGTTTGTGTGGGTATTTTGTGTGGGTATCAGAATTTGAAGCAGGCTTGCATCCCTCTTACACTGCTGCCATTGTAGTACTGGCCTCATCACAAACTATATTTTGTTAGGAACTCAGTGGACCATTTTGTCCTACTGGTGCACCTCTGTAATTGATACATAACATAGATTCTGCACACAGTTTAGGTGCATATAAAACCTGCCTGTGAATTGTAGTAGTGTTGTTACTGATGGTGTATAGATTATTTGAATAAGAAATGTTCAACTGCAGCTTTCTTGGTACATGGTGACATGCTAGTCCTGCAGTCACATGTGTAGTTGTCTCTAAATCAGGAAAGTTATTATAATTTTCAGTTTTCAGCTGAAAGGCATATAAGGTGCAGCCCACATCTCTGAATTTTGCCGTTTGTCTCCGAAGGGGTTAAGTAATTAATTAAATGTCAAAGTAGAAAAAGTGTGTGCTGTGTTTTAGTATAACTCTGGTTAACTACTATAAAGTCTGGTGTGTGTGTGTGTGTGTGTGTGTGTGTGTGTGTGTTTGTGTGTGTGTTTTGTTGTACATGGGTGTCAGTGTGTGTGTGTGTAGGTCGGAAGATATATAGGCTACCACATTACACTGCCTAGTAGGGAAACACTCCAGCCACTGAATCTAAGAGTGCAGTGTTTGCTTCAGAGACACGATAATGAGCCACTAACAAGATGCTGCTCTCTACAGCCTTGGTCTACCTTCGAAGTGCAGATTATCACTGTCATATTATTGGGCAGTATGGCATTGCCCAATTAGCACTGGCATTGATAATCTTTCTGACTCTTGTAGCTGCTTAACTCACTAACTAACTTACTTACTTACTAACTAACTAACTAAATAAATAAATGTGGGTGAACTTTGGACATTGTCAGTGTGGTAAATTAGAATCATCCCTAGAGCAGAAAACTGGGAAGGGACAGAAGGAAGGGAAGAGACTTGGAGAATTGAAAAATAGGAGAATTTTAGTTATAATAAGGATATAAAAGATCCCAAAACAGCTATAATCAAATGAATTTAGCTAGGAAAGTATCTGGAATATTGGAATGTGAAGGGGTAGAAATTGGTAACTTGTTTTATTTTTCAGTATTTTCTAAGAACCTTATGACTTAATTAATTTTTAAAATAATCTAGCAGGCCCCAGCGAGATTTGAACTCACGACCCCTGGTTTACAAGACCAGTGCTCTAACCCCTGAGCTATGGAGCCTTTAACAGTTTTAATTTTAAATGGTAATACTATTATTCTTCAATAAGAACAAATTGACAAATTGTGTACTTAAATTGCAAGCATAAGGCTTTCTTTCTGGGTATGTTTATGACATCATGCCATCACTGTACTATGAATCATCTTATATTCTAGTTAATACAAACATATAAATAAACCTGAACAGCAACAAAACTGGTGAATGGAGAGTTAGAACGGGGACATTTATGCTATCAGAGTCTTTTCTGTGACCAGTCAAGCTCCTGTTGCACACACAATTTTATATGCTGAAAAGTTCTGCCACTGGGTTATACTGAGGCCTGTTCATCATGACAGTTTCCACACCTGAACAGTGAACATTATTTGCTATCACAAATAAATGCAGATAGAACACACTTTTGATCTATTCTATTTGCCTTCTGTGCATACTGAGCAGTGTTCTGCACTGGATTGCAATAGTTCACTCCAATATTCTTGATCTAACTACACTTGTTCTGCCTGTTCTTTCACTGGTCTTAGGAATAATTACTTATCATTTGTTGTGGTATAATATATATATACACTGCATAAAGCCACTACCAGAAATTGATGTAGGGTCTAAATGAACACCAGTACCCAAATATAGAATTATACTTATAACAAAAATGGTTGCGAAAATAAAAGAAGAGCAGAAGACAGAAAAAAAACTAAAGGATGTAAATTTGAAACATCTAAATTAAGTAATCTAAAAATAACAGCAAATCAGAGTCGCAGAGCACTGACATTTCAAAAAAATTAAACATTTTCAGTTCATTCTTTTTATTAATAAAAATGTTAATTATCAGGTACTCTGCAAAATCATACTAGTTTAGTCCCTCTCGGCATGCCATCTCTGTACTATGAATCATCTTATGCTGTGCAAATGTTTTCTAACTGCCCGTAAATATGATTGTTTAATATCCCAAGAAAATGCAATTTTAAAGTAGAATAATTCATTTAAAGTTCAACAAACTGCAATAAACCAAGAACTAAATACATACAATGATGCATGTATGTAAACTATAAATGAATAAATGCAAAATAATCACAGAGCACTGTCAGATTCAAAAACTTCAACCTGTTCCTGTTCTGCTTACCTTAAATAAAAAAATGCTACTTCCTCAGCTCCTCCCACAAATCAACTATACTTAATTTCTTTGCTGTTAAGAAGTGAGAGACAGAATTTTGTTAACTGGCCCTGGCTAAGATGTTTTAAAAATTCCAAGAAAAGTAACAACTTTAAAGTCAAATAACAGTTCTATGTTTAGCTTAAGAAGTTGCAAAACATATTAAGGACTTACTAAGTTTAGTGTTGTTGGTAGCCAGAAGTAAAGTGCATAAAACAAATGTCATGTTGGGGATCAAGATATACAAAATAGTGTTGGAGGAGATGTGTGCTGGAAGGCTGGTGGGTACTGAAAATTATGAAAGCCTGATGTAAAGGCTAGTATTGAAGTTATGCGGTAAATACATAATACACAAAGATGAAAACGGAAAATGGTATTGAATTAGTAACTTATGTTGCAAATTCAAGTGGAATAAATAAATACATTTCTTTGTTAAATTAAAGTGAAACAAAATAAAATAAACCAAGAGCAAAAGAAAGTCCATGTATGCAAATTCTAAATGAAAAAAAAATCAATCAAAAATTATTACAGAGCAGCAGTCACAGAGCACTGGTGTCTCTATAGCTTCAGCCTTTTTTTTCTGCTTACCTTAAGTAAAAATGTTACTTCTCAGTTCATCCAGTAAATCTGCTAGACTTTAATGTCTTTCCAGAGAAAGAATGCAACACTTTTAGCTGCTTTTCTGTAAAAAAAAAAAAAATTCTAAGCTTGTTTCCTGCCTTTCCTGTAACTAGTCTAGTCCAGATACAGATTTGCTCTATCCAGGACTGTTTGTAAGCGCCTGAGCCCCCCAAGCCTTTCTGTGCTGGAGGGAAGCCTTTTAGCTTATTGGTGGGAGTGGTAAGCACTAGGTAGCCTATCTACCACAAGAGGAGTGCTTTCTGACCGAGAAATTGTAGTTTATTGGCTGTTTGGGCAGTTTTTTTTCCATATCTTTCAACTTTCTGGTTTAAAAGCCCGCATTTGCACTTGTTTCCCACCTTTCATGTAACTAGTCTACTCCAGATACATATTTGCTATATCCAGGACTGTTTGTAAGCTTCGGAGCAATTCCAGTAAGTCTGCTCTTCAATTTTTCCCTTAGATCTGCTAGTTCTCTCATCTCCTGCACTTTTACTAGCTTATTAGTCTAGCACTTTACCAGACATCTTGTAGCAATTACTGTAGCACAAAAGTGCTGCTACCAGCACTAAACATTCTACAAAGAGACAGCTCCAGTACTTATTATTAATTCCCACCTCCAGGCATATCTAAAGGTCAGTTCCCTGTGCTTTCTCCTATTAATCTGAGAACTTGGGCATCCTGAGGCAATGTAGCAACTGCCTCATGTACACTGACAACCCTCTCCTCTTACCTCACAACACTCAGACTTGCGAGAGATGCACTTATATATCCAAATTGGAAGCCACACACTCTCCAGCCAAGACCGGAATAGCTGGCCAAGAGGAGAAGTCAGCACTGGCACCACACCACATGGAACACATAGCCCTCCAGAGCACACACCAGCGCTGCCCTCACATAAAAACACACCCACACACTCACTGTCACGGAGGCTCAATAAAAATCTACCCAAACAGCAGAGACCTCCAAGGCAGAAACACACTCGACCACCACAACACAGCACTACTCACGAGACATATAACTCTCCTAAACAGTGTGCCACTCAACCAAGGCCCCTAAGGCAAAGCAGCATGCCCAATACACTAGTCATAGATGACTTGATAATGAGACACACTGATGTCACACTGACTAGGTTGAATAAGGAGAAAGTAACAGTCAGCTAATGGCCACGGTGGTGCAGCGGTTAGCATTGTCACCTCACAGCAAGAGGTTCTCCCATTCAATTCTCGGCTGGAGCGCCTTCTTTGTGGAGTCTGGATGTCCTCTCCGTGGACGAGTAACGTATAAAGACATGCAGGTAGGTGCGTGCGTGAATGGGTGTGCCTTCTTTGAAGGTTGGGCATCGGGCTGGCAACTCGGCATCGTAAAAATCCACTGCCAATTATTAATGGACCGGAGTTCCACTGTGGCGACCCATAACCTGGAAAAGCTGAAAGATATTACTAACAATCAGCTGCCTGTCAGGTGCCAGGATCTGCCACATAACGCACTCAGGTCCTTCAACAACAGGTATAAATATGACTCTGTCATTGTACATGTGGGTGTGAATGACCTGAGACGTACCTCCCTGGACTACATGAAAAGAGACATGGAGGAGCTCTCAGATTATGTAGCCCAGGCAGATATGACCCTAGCCCTGAGCAGCCTTCTACCATCACCCAGAATTATACCACAGTATAAGCAGAAAATGATTGATTTCAACAATTGGCTATGTTTCTGGTGTCAGTCTAAGGGGATCCAGTATCTGTCTGCCTGGGATGACATGATTGACAGACCTCGATGCTTTGCCAGAGATGGCCTTCATCTGTCACCCATTGGTTTCAGATACTGGCCAAGGCTCTTGCCAACCCTATAGTGCCTTTTTTAAACAGTGTTCCAAAGACCAAATTACCATCATAACAGCTACAAACAAATGCAATCTGAGGTTCATGCTGCTCAGTGCTAGATATCTAAATCTCAAAATGCACTCACTCGAAGCACTGCTTAAAATGGTAAACATTGACATTTGTGCTGTAACAGAGACCTGGTTCAAGGCAGCAGAAAGCACTCCTGTACTACCAGGCTGTAACTCATTCCACACCTTTTGGCCCCAGAACTTGGACCGAAGCTCTAAAGGCAGTGATGTTTCCATATTCATAAAGGATGCGCACAGCTCCAGACTGGTAGCCCAAGATAATGCATCAGAGATACTTCAGATGCAGCTAACATGGCTAAGACAGAGATTCAGGTTGTCGCCTGCTATAGGCCCTCAACCATGTCCCAAGACTCACACTTCATGTTCCTAAGCACCATGGAGAATATTATGGTCCAACCTAACACTCTCATACTGAGCAACTTCAACTACCCCTCCATTAATTGGGAAAAGTACTCATGTACCAATACAATTGCCCAACATTTCCTAGAATTCATTAATTCCAGTGCCTTGAACCAGCTTGTTCTTACCCCCACTAGAGGTAGCAACATCCTTGACTTGGTCATTACTAACATGGGTGACTGTTGCTCTACACCAATAGTCAACTCCTCCCTGGGTAGATTCGACCACAAACTAATCACCTTGGAAGCCCACATCCCTCCCACCCACCCTACCCCCACAAATGTAACTACCATGAAGAACTTCTCTAAAGCTAACTTTGGGATCCTGAAAAGAGAGGTGGCTAAATTCACGGCACCCATGCAAATGGAGAATAGTTGCATGACCGCTGAATCATACACCAATGCACTGTACGAACACTTACACAAATGCATGGATCTTGTCATGCCCAGTAGAACCAAGACACTCTCCTCCAAAAAAAGGAAGCCAATCTGGTGGTCCCCTGCCATAAGCAAACTCTACCACAGTAGGAGGAAACTGATGCCGAATAAGGTGAAGTCCCAAGACTGGAAAAACTCCCTTATCAGCCTCAACAAAAAGTTGAGATCACTCATCAAATCCTCTAAAGCTAGCTATGAAAACAGAATTACAGCAGATAGTAAAGACAACCACAAAGCCTTTAATAGTTATGTAAAGAATCTCCACGGCAATACCCAAATTTGCACTGAGCTACTGCACAATGGCACCACCTATACCGAGCCAACAGATATTACCAGTATACTGGCTGACAGATTCAGTGCCAACTTTACCCCTCTCTCCCCCAACAAAGGACCAATCACAATACCAGTAGATTGCCAGGCACCCAGTATTACTGCTGCACAGGTTAAAACAGCACTGTCTAAGTTAAAGAATACAGCTTCTATGGGACCTGACAATATCCCTGGCTGTGTTCTACATGAACTACAGAGTCAACTGGCACCTCACCTGTGTGCCCTGTTTAATCACAGCCTCACCTCAGGCTTTGTCACTACTGAATGGTGCACTGATAAACATACCTCTTAACTGTACAGATTTTCGCAGAATGTCCAGATATTTGGCTCATATTTTTGGTCTGTTCCTCTGTCTCCCTGGAAAATCACTGGGATGATTTCAGAACTGTAGTTACTAAATAATGACATACATTTGATTTTCAGACCTCAAATCCTTCAGAAAACATATATTAAAACAAATACTGGTACTCTAGCACCTCTCCAAGTTTATAAGAGCAATATTCAAAATATGTCCCTAGTTGTATCCCCATGTTGTCAAGCTTTGTCCAGATGTTGTGCATTAAGAAATTTGAGAGGTATGCTGCTACAGTCATCCCTCTCCATAAAGGAGGAGTGACTACAGACCTTGGGAACTATCTCCCCATTAGCCTGATGAGTCTGATATGCAAAGCTATGGAACGCATCATCATGGACCTAATAAACAAGGATATAAGGAATCTCCAAACTCTGGATCCCACACAGTTTGGTTTTCTGAAGGGTAGATTATGCCTGCTCAACCTGGTTGACTTCTTTGAGTCAGTCACCAGAGCTGTGGATGATGGCAAGGTGGTTCATACAGCCTACCTTGATCTGGCCAAGGCCTTTGATAGCATTCCCCACTCAGGAATCATAGAAAAAGTCACTAATGCTAGGCATCAACCCCTATATCACTAGGTGGGTTGCAAACTGGCTCACAGATAGAATCCACAGTGTGAAAGTAGCTGACTCCAAGTCAGACTGCCAACCTGTCACAAGTGGAGTCCCACAGGGTTCAGTCCTGGGTCCTCTCCTGTTTGGTATATACTTCTTTGAAGTCCAGGCCATCACAAAGGGAATCTGGCTGACAAAGTTCACAGTCAATTGCAAATTGGGAGCTATTATTAACTCCCCAAATGATGCTGACATTCTACTGAAAGGCCTCACTAAGACCAAAGATTGTTGTCAGAACCATGGCCTTAAGCTCAATGCCAAAGAATGTGTCATCATCCCCTTTGGGAAAAACCTGGTTCCCATGAATTACCACATCAGCAGTAGTCCACTGAACACAGAAAGAGCTATAAGAGATCTGGGAACACAGATTGACAGCAACCTCTCTTTTGACCATCACATTGCCACTGTGGTCAGAAAGACCTTCTATGTGGCACATCTTATTGCTAAGGGTTTTGCATCCAGGAAGAAAGAGGTCATTGTCTCCCACTACTCTTCCCTTATTAGGCCAATCATCTAGTACAATGCCCCATTTGGCATGTACCTCACTAGATACCTGCAACAACTGGAGAGGCCGCAAAAGTACCTCACAAAGAAGATCCTAGGCCTTAAACACTTATCTTATATAGACAGACTTAAAAAACTCCAACTATTCTCTATCTCATATCGCCTACTTAGAGGGGATCTCTGCTTGACTTACAAATCCATGTCTGACTCAGCTCTGTTAGAAATGCTACATCTAAAGAAATCCCAATCCCTCCGCACCACATGCTCCAGAGACCTTAACCTCATTACCACAATCAACAGAACAAGCTGGAGGGACAGGTTCATAACCCAGAGACTGCCCATGCTATGGAGCAGACTTTCATACATGTCAAACAGAGCACCTCACTGGCCCTCGTCAAGAGAAATCTTGGGAAATAGAAAATTCACCCTGGGGATCACTCCAATGGATCTACTCGCCAGAGGTACTGGAAAAGGTCGGGTGGCATGATGCCAGGATAATCCTATGGACTAGGCTCGTAAAGGCTCCAAGGCCATTAGCCTACTAGACATCTATGAACCTATGGAATCTGCACACAGTTTAGGTGCATATAAAAACTGTCTGTGACTTGTAGTAGTGTTGTTGTTGATGGTATATAGGTTATTTGAATAAGGAATGTTCAACTGCAGCTTTCTTGGAACATGGCGACATGTTAGTCCTGCAGTCACACTGTGTAGTTGTCTCTAAATAAGGAAATTTATTTTAATTTTCAGTTTTCAACCCACAGGCATAGAAGGTGCAGCCCACATCTCTGCATTTTGCCCTTTGTCTCTGAAGGGATTAAGTACTGATTAAATGTTAAAGTAGAAAAAGTGTGCGTTGTCTTTTGGTATAACTGTGGTTAATTACTCTGATGTCAGCTGTGTGTGTGTGTACATGAGTGTCTGTGTGTGTGTGTGTGTGTGTGTGTGTGTGCGCGCAGGTCGGAAAGTATCTGGGCTACCACATTACACTGCACAGTAGGGGAAAAACTCCTGCCACTGAATCTAAGAGTGCAGTGTTTGCTTCAGAGACATGATAATGAGCCACTAACAAGATGCTGATCTGTACATCCTTATTCTACCTTCGAAGTGCAGATTATTTATGTATTTATTTTATATTTGATGACAGGGTTTCTCCGACTAGGCTACAAATGCCCATTTTCAGCAGAGGTCCGAGGAAAAAAACTCCAACAGAAAATAGAAATTTTACATATTAAATACATATAGAAATACATTCATCAGTATCACACATTATTGCATTACAGTGACACACAATACATTCATCAGTACCACACATTATTGCATTACAGTGCCACACAATACATTCATCAGTACCATACATTATTGCATTACAGTAGCATACATTAAACTGTGGCAAGTGAAATACATAGAAATACATTCATCAGAGGGATACATTCATAATTACATATTATATGCATAATAGTGCAATAGTTACATAGCTGAAATATTTTACTAGTTATGTTTGTACAATGATGTACGAAGAGGAGAAGATAAAGTAGGAGGTTTGTTTATTGAAGGGAAGGAAGAGAGAAGAGAAGTAGAATCACTGTCATATTATTGGGCAGTATGGCATTGCCCAATTAGCACTGGCATTGATAATCTTTCTGAATCTTGGGGCTGCTTAACTAACTAACTAACTAACTAACTAACTAACTAACTAACTATGTGGGTGAACTTTGGACGTTGTCAGTGTGATAAATTAGAATCTTCCCTAGAACAGAAAACTGGGAAGGGACAGAAGGAAGTGAAGAGACTTGGAGGATTAAAAAATAGGGGAATTTTAGTTATAATAAGGATATAAAAGATCCAAAAAGAGCCATCATCAGATGAATTTAGCTAGGAAAGTATCTGGAATATTGGACTGTCAAGGAGTAGAAATTGGCAACTTGTCTTATTTGAGTGGATTTTCTAAGATTTTTTATGAGTTAATTAATTTTTTAAAATAACCTATCAGGCCCCAGTTTCCAATTATATTACAGTCTTATCAAAATCATGTTAGGCAATTTTGTGGTATTGATTTTATTAGTGCGGTGAGGGCTGCATTTAAATGTTTTATGGTTAATTGTAATTTCAATTTAGTTTAATTTGAATATAGGTTTATGAATTCATATTAGGGTTTCTAATAATGTTTTTTTTGATTGTTTTATTGTGGTCTGTGTTTTTATTTTATTTTTTGTGTGTTTGTTTTAGTTTTTTTTTTCATTTTATCAAAGTTAGATTGCCTTTTTAAAAGTTTGGTATAGATGGTTAGTATTGCTTTCGCTGGGTGTATGTATGTTGGTTTTGTTTGTATACTGTGTGCTGTTTCTTGTTCCATTTTAGCATAAATGGGTCGGTTTTGTTAAATGATGACATGGGTAGAGTTGTGATAAATATTTGTTTTGGTGGGTAGGATGGTGACAGAAGTTTGCATCTAACAGATATAGATTTTTTAATCATTTATGTTTTCTGTGTCGTGTTAAGAAATATGTGTGCTTATGTGTGTGTGTGTTTGTATTTGTGTTACTTGTCTGTCTGTGTTTGTGTGGGTATTTTGTGTGGGTATCAGAATCTGAAGCAGGCTTGCATCCCTCTTACACTGCTACGATTGTAGTACTGGCCTCATCACAAACTATATTTTGTTAGGAACTCGGTGGACCATTTTGTCCTACTGGTGCACTTCTGTAATTGATACATAACATAGATTTTGCACACAGTTTAGGTGCATATAAAACCTGTCTGTGAATTGTAGTAGTGTTGTTACTGATGGTGTATAGATTATTTGAATAAGAAATGTTCAACTGCAGCTTTCTTGGTACATGGTGACATGTTAGTCCTGCAGTCACATGTGTAGTTGTCTCAAAATCAGGAAATTTATTATAATTTTCAGTTTTCAGCTCACAGGCATATAAGGTGCAGCCCACATCTCTGAATTTTGCCTTTTGTCTCCGAAGGGGTTAAGTAATTAATTAAATTTCAAAGTAGAAAAAGTGTGTGCTGTGTTTTAGTATAACTGTGGTTAACTACTATAAAGCCTTGTGTGTGTGTGTGTGTGTGTGTGTGTGTGTGTGTGTGTGTGTGTGTGTGTGTGTGTGTCTGTGTGTAAATGTAGGCTACCACATTACACTGCCTAGTAGGGAAACACTCCAGTCACTGAATCTAAGAGTGCAGTGTTTGCTTCAGAGACACGATAATGAGCCACTAACAAGACGCTGCTCTGTACAGCCTTGGTCTACCTTTGAAGTGCAGGTTATCACTTTCCTATTATTGGGTAATATGGCATTGCCCAATTAGCACTGGCATTGATAATCTTTCTGAATCTTGTAGCTGCTTAACTAAGTAACTAACTATCTAACTAACTAACTAACTAAATAAATGTGGGTGAACTTTGGACATTGTCAGTGTGATAAATTATAATCGTCCCTAGAGCAGAAAACTGGGAAGGGACAGAAGGAAGGGAGAATTGAAAAATAGGAGAATTTTAGTTATAATAAGGATATAAAAGATCCCAAAACAGCTATAATCAAATGAATTTAGCTAGGAAAGTATCTGGAATATTGGAATGTCAATTGGTAGAAATTGTTAATGTTTTTATTTTTCAGGATTTTCTAAGAACCTTATGACTTAATTAATTTTAAAAATAATCTAAAAAAACAAAGCTATTGCTTTTTACTCCTACTCATAAATCAGCCACTCCTTTCTTCTCTATAACCTCTAACAATGGTATCAACATCTTCCCAGACACTACAACCCGTCTACTAGGGGTAACTATCGATAATCATCTCAATTATGATGAACACATAAACGCCACCATTAAGTCTGTTAACAGAAAACTTGGCTCACTCTACAGAATAAAAACCTTCCTTACCCCCTCTGCAAGGAAAACAATTGCTCAGACCCACCTCATTTCCACCCTCTTTTATGCCTCTGTCATATATACCAATCTATCCAAAAGCAACCTCACTAAGCTCTCCATATGTTATAATAGCATAACCAGATTTATCACAAGTTCCGCCTTAAAACTCACCACTCTCTTAACATCAAACAACTAGGGTGGCTAGAACTCCAAACCCATATACTCTTTCATCAATTGCTTATAACACAAAAGATTCTACACCTCCTAACAACACCCTATCTTGTCTAATCTTATTACTCCTTACAATAATCTACCTACATTACGCTCTGCTAACAAGCTCCTAGTTTTATCCAGCAAAGCTAATAACAAAGCTGGTGATTCTCTTTTCGCTAACACCGTAGGTAAAGTCTGGAATCAACTTCCTGCTGAATTATCTACCATTAATTCTACTTTTCTTTTCAAGAAACATCTTAAAAAACATCTGAAAGCACACTGGCTTTGTCCATGTACTAACCCCCATTGATATCTTTTTTCTTCCATTCTATAATCTTAACTCTATTCCTACACCTGTATCCACTGCCTTCAACTCTACTCTTACTCTCCTATAATGAGAATAAGATACATTTGTTATTCCCTTTATCTAATAATTGCTCATAACTTTCTAGTGTGATTTTGTAAAAAAAAAAAAAAAAAAAAAAAAAAATATTTTTTTTATTATTTTACGTTTTCTGTATTTCCTGTTTGGAGCTTTTCTCCCCGGGCCTCTACTGAAAATGGACATATATCCAGCTAGACTAGCCCGGTCAACAAATGTAAAATAAATAAAAATAATAAATAATCTAGCAGGCCCCAGCGAGATTTGAACTCACGACCCCTGGTTTACAAGACCAGTGCTCTAACCCCTGAGCTATGGAGCCTTTAACAGCCTTAATTTTAAATGTAACACTATTATTCTTTAATAAGAATAAATTGACCAAGTTGTGCACTTAAATTGCAAGCATAAGGCTTTCTTTCTGGGTGTGTATATGACATCATGCCATCTCTGTACTATGAATCATCTTATACTCTAGTTAATACAAACATATAAATAAACCAGAACATCAACAAAACTGGTGAATGGAGAGTTAGAACGGGGACATTTGTGCTGTCAGAGTCTTTTCTGTGACCAGTCACGCTCCTGTTGCACAAACAATTCTATATACTGCAAAGCTTTGCCACTGGGTTGTACTGAGGCCTGTTCATCCATGACAGTTTCCACACCTGAACAGTGAACATTATTTGTTTTAACAAATAAATGCAGATAGCAGAACAGGCTCTTGATCCATTCTGCCTGCCTTCTGTGCATACTGAGCAGTGTTCTCCACTGGATTGTAGTAGTTCACTCCCATATTCTTGTTCTAACTACACTCGTTCTGCCTGTTCTTTCACTGGTCTTAGGAGTAATTACTTATCATTTGTTGTGGTATAATATATATACACTGCATAAAGCCACTACCAGAAATTGATGTAGGGTCTAAATGAACACTGGCACCCAAATATAGAATTATACTTATAACAAAAATGGTTGCAAAAATAAAACAAGTGCAGAAGACAGAAAAAAAAAAACTAAAGGATGTAAATCTGAAACGTCTAAATTAAGCAATCTAAAAATAACAGCAAACCAGAGTCACAGAGCACTGATATTCCACAAAAATTAAACATTTTTACTTTATTTTTTAATAAAAATATTAATTATCAGGTCCTCTGCAAAAATCAGATACTTTAGTCCCTCTGCACTCAGAAATGCTGTGCAAATGTTTTCTAACTGTCCATAAATATGATTGTTTAATATCCCAAGAGAAAACAATTTTAAAGTAGAATAAGACATTTAAAGTTCAACAAACTGAAATAAAGCAAGAACTAAATACAAACAATGATGCATGTATGTAAACTATAAATGAATAAATGCAAAATAATCACAGAGCACTGTCAGATTCCAAAAGTTTAACCTGTTCCTGTTCTGCTTGCCTTAAATAAAAAAAATCCTGCTTTCTCAGCTCATCCCACAAATCAACTAGACTTAATTTCTTTGCTGTCAAAAAGTGAGACACAGAGCTTTGTTAACTGGCCCTGGCCAAGATCTTTTAAAAATTCCAAGAAAATCAACAACTTTAAAGTTGAATAACAGTTCTTTGTTTTGGTTGCGAAGTTCCAAAACCCAGTAAGGCTTATTAAGTTTAGTGTTGTTAAAGAAAGAAATACTTGTATCAGCTCTCCAAAGAACAGTTGATTAAAACATACAAATGTAAAAAAGAAAATCGCTGTTCCTCCATGGGAGAGAAAATCTTGCTGAACATTAAAGACACTGTTCTCAGTAGGCAAAATCACATGTAAAAACCACTAATAAATCTTTAATAAATGAAAATATATAAAATCAGCATACAGTCACCATAATACTAATGGCAAAAGCCAATAACCAGATAAGTACTTTTGGGAAAGCCTTTTTCAGATCCGTAATGTGCTCTTAGTAAATCCATCATTATATTAAATGAAAAAACAATCAAATCACTTCCTTAGGTTCCTGCCTCTTAATACTGGTTTTAAGGGGACCAAGCCATTTAAACCAGGTTTCTTATCAGCCCATAAATGTGCTTGGATCCTGGGAACTACCGCCCCATCAATCTGACGAGCCTGATCTGCAAGGCCATGGAACGTATTATCATGGGACTTATAAACAAAGACATTGGCAACCTTCAAACACTAGACCCCACCCAGTTTGGGTTCGTGAAGGGCCGATCTTGTCTCCTGAACCTGATTGACTTCATCGAATCAGTCCCCTGAGCCATGGACGAGGGTAAGGCTGTTCACACAGCCTATCTAGACCTTGCCAAGGCCTTTGACACCATCCCCCACTGTGGAATCATAGATAGACTTACTAAGCTGGGCATTGATCTCTATGTCACTTGATGGGTTGCCAACTGGCTTACTGACAGAACCCACACTGTAAAAGTAGCCGACTCCAAATCCAGCTCCAGACAAATGACAAGTGGAGTACCTCAAGGTTCAGTCCTGGGACCGCTCTTGTTTGGCATCTATTTCTCTGAAGTACAGGCCAACACTAAGGGACTCTGGCTAACAAAGTTCACAGATGACTGCAAACTGGGAGCCATTATTGAATCCCCAAATGATATGGATACTCTACAAAAGGGCCTTACAGAAACAGATGCTTGGTGCCAGAACCATGGGCTCAAGCTCAATGCCAAGAAGTGTATAGTTATACCCTTTGGGAAAAAACATGTACCCGTGAATTACCACATAGGTGGCAGTACATTTAACACTGAAAGTATGATAAGAGACTTAGTGACACAGGTGGACAGTGGTCTCACCTTTGATAACCACATCGCCACAACAGTCAGGAAATCCTTCTATGTGGCACACCTCATCACTAAGGGCTTTTCATCCAGAAAAAAGGAGGTCATTGTCCCACTGTACTCATCCCTCATTAGACCCATTATAGAATACTACGCCCCATTTGGTATGTACCTCTCAAGACATCTGCAACAACTGGAAAGGCCGCAGAAATACCTCATAAAGGAATCACAGGCCTAAAGCAGATGCCCTACGCTGACCGCCTTAAAAAACTCCAGCTATACGCTGTTGCATATCATCTACTCAGAGGCAATCTCTGCTTAACATACAAGGCCATGTCAAACCCAGAGCTACTGAACATGATACACTTAAAGAAATCCCAATCCCTCAGAGCCACACGCTCCATGGATCTAAACTTTGTCATCACAATAAACATGCTAGAGGGATAGGTTCCTGACCTAGAGACTCCCCAGACTCTGGAATAGACTGCCCATACATGTCAAGCAGAGTGCCTCTTTGGCCCTCTTTAAAAGGAACATTGACGATTGGATGGGAGAGAGAAATTCACCCCAGGGATCGTGTCAATCGCCCTGCTAGACAGGGGTCCAGGGAAGTAAATAGTGTGGGAAGAAACAGCCAGGGAATTGTTATGGCTAGGCTTGTATAGGCCCTAGGGCTGATAGCCTAGTACCAACCTATGAACCTATCCACTTTGTTTTCGCTATTTCAGTTTTGTTAACAATATCACCTCCCCGGGCAGTGATATTTATTTTCTCTCAAAAGAAAAAAGAAACTTATGACCCGGTTGACTCTGCATATTAGTAGCTAGGGAATTCATCCTTACATTTAACCTGATGTCACTATTGTGACATAGGATTCTTTCCTTAAATAACCTATTGTTTTTTCCTACATAAAATGTTGTACAACTGTTGCATCTAGCCACATATATTAGATCTTTGGTATTGCAATCCACATTCACTCCATATGTCCGACCACTTTTTGGATGTTGGAAGTATTGTTTGCTGTCTATATAGGGGCATGCCTTACACCTATGACATGGACAAGTACCCATTTTAATGTTTCGACCATGATTGACAACAGGCTCCTTTAACATAAAACTCTCTTCAAGTTTGGTTTATTTTTGAAAGTGAATCTAGGAGTTTCTCCCATTATCGATCTTACTTGGTCATCCATCATCAGAATTTTCCAATTTTCCTTCATAATCTGGCAGATAACTGATAAATCATTACAGTATGTCAGTGCACATCTGACTCCATTCCATTCATTTCTTCATACAAACAATGACGCAGGTATGTAAACTATAAATGAATGAATAAATCCAAAATAATCACAGAAGACTGTCTGGTTCCCCAAATTCAACCTGTTCCTGTTCTGCTTACCTTAAATAAAAAATGCTTCTTTCTCATCTCCCAGAAATCAACTAGATTTAATTCTTTTGCTGTCAAGAAGTGAGTTTGTTAACTGCCCCTGGCCAAGATCTTTTAAAACTTCTAAGAAAAACAATAACTTTAAAGTTGAATAGCAGTTCTGTGTTTAGGTTATGAAGTTTCAAAACATATTAAGGACTTACTAAGTTTAATGTTGTTGGTAGCCAAAATTTAATAATGAGAAGATGAAAATGAAAAACTAACCCAACTTTAGAGTATGTGGTGATCATTTGTAAGAAATTAAAGAAATGGAGGTGGGATCTTTAAAGGATATGGGGAAGTAAAGTGCATAAAACAAATGTCATGTTGGGGATCAAGATATACAAAATAGTGTTGGAGGAGATGTGTGCTGGAAGGGTGGTGGGTACTGAAAAGTATGAAAGCCTGATGTAAAGGCTAGTATTGAAGTTATGGGGAAAATACATAATACACAAAGATAAAAACGGAAAATGGTATTGAATTAGTAACTTGTGTAGCAAATTAAAGCGCAGTTAACAAACTTTTTTTAATTAAAGTGAAACAAAATAAAATAAACCAAAGGCAAAAGACATTAAACAATCCACGTATGCAAACTCTAAATGAAAAAATCAATCGCAAATGATTAGAGCAGCATTCAGAGAGAGCTGGTATCTCCATAGCACAGCTTTTCTTTTTCTGCTTACCTTTAAAAATGCTACTTCTCGGTTCATCCAGTAAATCTGTTAGATTTTAATGTCTTGCCAGACAAATCATTGCTAACTGGCCTCAGGGGATTTTTTTTACCTCAAAATAAACCATATTTACATGATAGAATGATGCATTTAAATAAAACAAATCGAAATAAACCAAGTACAAAACAGAAGAAGTAATGCAAGTGTGATGCCCATGCACTGGCCCAGTAATCAAGGAGCCTCAATCCTCACTACTAACACCAGTGAGAGGCATCCACATTGGGAAAGATAACAAATACACACACAATTTCCGTTAAGAGCACACAGTCAGTCTGGGGCTGGTTTCTCCCTTTCTGTCCAGATCCCCAATAAGACTCCCCACTGGCACAGCTGTAGGGTCCAGATCTCAGCCTTGTTGTCAAGCTAAAACCTCCAGCACCCTCTCTGTCCATGTGTTTCAGGTCCCTGCCCAAGTAGCTGACACACACACACACACACACACACTTTGAGATATGAATTATATACAAACATACAGACACTCCTGGGGAAGGCTAGCACAGGTTCTCCAGCTATGCCCCCTTCTCTCCAGACTATAAGGTAGAAATCACTACCACCAGGACCCCTACTTATCAGCTACTCTAAGGCCCTTACCAAAGGGTGTCCAATTATTACTGTGCAATATCATTATCCAAATAGTAAGTGTGACCCAGGGCTAAAGATATTTGCATGGTTTGGCCATTATCACTATATACATGCAATGTACTCTAGACTTTAAATTATCTCTACACAAAACAGCCACAGTTGAAAGATTTAAAATATTTAATAATAAATAATAAAAAATAAAAAAACACAAGACAATACTTCTTATTACACAGTGCTAAAGTTCAGAGATCAGAGGAAAATGCTTAAAATAATACAGTAGAATAGTTCTGGCATCAATACAACAGCTAGACTAAACTTACTATTTTCTATCTACTTCTAAGAGCAATCACAGTTCTAAATAAACTTACATATAGAGCAAAGCAGAGTACTGGTGAGTTGTTGTCAGCTTTAGACAAAATCCAAAATGTTCTCTCTGTCTCTGAGAAAGTCCTTTAAATTGATAATACATACTGCTGACTCATTTTAGATTACATCGTTCTCAACAATTCTCTGGTTTCCCAGGCTAACAGAAACTCTACATTAACATTTCTTAGTAAGCGTGTACCTGGTCAGGAAACCACAGTAATTAAAGACATAATATATGTAAAATCTAACAATTAACTCTGGTCTCAAAACAATAGAAAGAATCTGCTGTTTCAGACACCACAACTCTGAGTTTAAGATCAGTTATACAAGGCTTGACTTATCAGCTTTCTTCCAGCAGAGTGCACTGTTGTTACATTTCTGACGTTCAGCATTTGACACAATTTTCTTCCATTTAAGAGAACAAGCCTGTGGCTTATATTAATATTTACAAATGACAGAATTATCTACAAAATTCTGTCTAGCTAGGCTGGTAGTCTTCACATTTCTCCCTCCCTGAGAACTCAAGCTTGTTTTTCAAGTGTCCCTTGAGAAACATTGCTTGAGAGGGTTAGGTCTATCTGACTGTACCTTACCCCATTCCCTGTCTTGAGAACCCATCTGTGTTGGCATTGCTTCTCCCACTGCAGTGCTGCACTGACATATCATATGCTTGCAACCCTAGGCTCCATTTAGCAACTTGGAATTTTGCTAGCTGTTTCTGTTTAACCATGTTAGGAGATTGTGATCTGCCATTACAGTGAATTTTCTTCCATACAGATAAGGCTGAAGTTTCTGCAGTGCCCACACTATGGATAGAGATTCCTTTTTCTGCAGCTGCATAGGATTCCATCATGGGTTGGAGCCTAAGACTGACATAAACCACTGGGTGCTCTTCTCCCTCTGAAGAAATCTGGCTAAGTACAGCCCCCACTCCATTGTTCAAAGCATCCACCTGCACAACAAATTATTTGCTGTAATCTGGACTGGCTGCTAATACAGGGGGTCCTCCCAAAGCTTTTTTAAGCTTCTGGAATGCTTGCTCACATGCTGCGGTCCACACTTCCTTATCTGGCCTGTTCTTCCTTATCAGGTCTGCGAGGGGAGCAGCTATGGTACTATAACTGGGAACAAACTTTCTGTAGTACCTTGCTGTCCCTAATAATGCTCTCACCTGCTTTTTGGTAGCAGGTGCAGGCCATGCCTGAATGGCTTCCACTTTGGCAGGTTCTGGCCTGATCTTACCACTCCCCACTCTATGTCCCAGGTAGGAGACCTCTGGCATACTCACCTGACATTTGCTTGGCTTAATGGTCAACCCTGCCCTCTGTAGTCTGCCCAGCACCTCCCTGACATATTGAAGGTGCTCTTACCAGGAATGGCTGTAGATGGCAATATAATCTAGGTAAACAAAGGCAAACCTTCCTGCTAGGATATGATCTACCAGCCTCTGGAAAGTCGCTAGGGAATTTTTTCATCCCAAAGGGCATATTTGTGAACTCATACAAGCCAAAAGGAGTCACAAAGGCTGACCTCTCTCCAGCACTGGGAGTCAATGGTGGTAAGATACTTAGCCCCACCCAGCTGCTCTAGGGCCTCATCTGTCCTAGGCATGGGGTAAGCATCTGACTCTGTGTGACTATTTAATTTCCTGTAGTCCACACAGAACCTAGTGCTGCCATCCTTCTTTGACACCAGCACAACTGGGGAGGCCCAGGGACTGTTGGTCTCTTGAATTACCCCTAGTTCCAACATCTCCTGTATCTCCTCCCTCAGAGTCTGACTCTCTCAGGCACCCTATAAGGGCCCTGCCTAATGGGCCTTTGGGGTCCTGTATCCACCTGATGCTGCACGAGTTGGGTGCACCCTGGTTTCCCAGTGAACATGTCTCCAAACTTTTGTGACACTGCTCGGATTTCCTGACTCTGGGTAGGAGATAGCTGCTGGGACATTGCTACCCCTTCCACTGAGGTGTCAATCCAAGCCTCATTGAGGAGATCAGTCACCAGATCTCCCTCAGACTCCTCCTGCAATCCACTGCAAATACTCAGCACAAGGGACTCCCTATCATGGTAAGGTTTCATCATGTTAACATGATACAATTTGTGCCCCTGCCTCCTGATGAGCAGTTCCACCATGTAGTTAACATCCATTACCTTTCCTACCACCTTGTAGGGTCCCTCCCAAGCTGCTTGCAGCTTGTTGTGTCTGACTGGAGTGAGAACCATTACCTGCTGCCCTACAACATACTCTCTAGCTCGAGCATTCCTGTCATACCAGGCCTTTTTCTGTTATTGGGCTTCTGCTAGGTTCTCCTGGGCCAAGCCCATGAGTTCCCTGAGCCTTGTCTTGAGGTTTAGGACATGGGTCACAACACACTCCCTGTGGGATTTACACTCACCTTCCCACTCATCATGAATTAAATCTTGAGGTCCCCTCACCCTATGCCCATGCAGCAAGTCAAAGGGTGAAAAACCTGTGGATTCCTGAGGAACCTCTCTGTAAGCAAACAACAGATGGGGCAAATATTTGTGCCATTCCCTCTTAAACTGGTCTGCAAATGCCCATACCATGGAGTTGATTGTAGAGTTTAACCTCTCAACCAGACCATTAGCCTGGGGATGGTAGGGGGTGGTCTTCACGTGCTTCACCCCACAGTACTTTCATAGACAAGCCAGCGGTCTGACATGAAATTGACACCTCTGTCAGTCAGTATTTCTTTTGGGAAACTTATCCTGCTGAAAATCTCTAACAAAGCATTTGCCACCTCTTCTTCCTCAATGGAAGACAAAGCCACTGCCTCAGGGTATCCTGTAGCATAATACACTACCACTAGTATATACTTTGTCCCTGTGGAACTTGGGGTACTCAGAGGCCCCACAATATCCATAGCTACTCTCTGAAATGGCTCCTCAGTTACAGGCAAAGGCATCAAAGGAGCTCTCACCTTGTCTCCTGCCTTGCCTATCTTTTGGCACTGCTCACAGGTCCTGCAATACCCTGTTACTTCTCTAGAAATTTAAGGCCAATAGAAGTTCTGCATAATACATCTCTTTGTATGTTTTATGCCCATATGACCTGCTAAGGGAATGTCATGGGCTATGACTAGAAGTGCCAGATGGTAGGCTCTAGGCACTACCAACTGCTGTATCCTCTCACCTTCTAGCCATCTCTCAGGGGTCCACTCTCTATACAGTAACACTTTGTCCCAGTATACAGATTCCCCCTTTCCTTAAGAATCAGGTGCCTCACTAGCTGCCTACCTCAGGCCTTGTAATGTAGGGTCTGAGAGGTGAACCTGTCTCAACTCTGTCTTTTTAACCCTTCCCAGCTCCCCTTCCATAGGAAGTCTGGCATCCTCTGACAGCAGTGCCTCACTGTCAGCCTGGGTACTACTACTCACCTCTACCTTTGCAGTCACTTTGTCCAAGGGAAGATCATTATCCACAAGCAGCTGTGGCTCACCTTCAGTCTTACTGCTACAGAGTAGCTCCCTCCCTGAAGTAACCACCTCACCAGTCCTGGATGCAAGTATGTAGTCTGTCTGGGTCTCCACCAGGCTACCAGACCCACATGCTTGCCTCAAAGCCTGACTGTGTGTAACTGCATTAACACATAGTACTGCCTCATCAGAATCCTTCCCTATCAGGACATCTGCAGGATGGTAGTTCAGTACTCCTGTTGTCTCAAGACAACTTACTATTGGCATTTTGTCTTTCCCACTTACTGGGTCTCTCACCTTTTGTTCCCCACCTTGCCTCCATGGACATCTATATGTCACATGGCCCCACTGGTTGCATTTAAAACATTTAACCCTAGGTCCTGGATGTGTACCTGGACTAGTGGCTTCCCCTGCTACTGGCAGATTCTGTTGGGGCAGTCTGGGCTTCCCACCATGCATTCCTTTAAACCCATGAGCAGTACTGAGGGTCTCTTTCTTGTGCAGGGATGCCCTGCTTGCTAGGTATAGGTCTCTCTTCTTCCCCAACTATTCTGAAGTTGGACATTGTCTATCAGCTAACCAGATCCTCATGTTCTCAGGCAAAGTGCTAAGGGCTTGTTCTGTCACCAAAAGGTCTGCCAGTCCTTAAAAAGTGGTGACCTGACATCCACTCACCCACCTATGAAAATAAGTGCTCATTTCAGCAACATATTCACACACACTTTCATCTGCCTTGTGTCTATGCTCATGAAACTTTTTCCTATAAGTTTCAGGTGTTAGCTTAAAAAATTCTAACAGAAATTCTTAACAGCAGTATAATCAAAAAAGTCATGATCAGAAATTTTAGACAACACAGTTACAGCTTTACCATGGAGTAAGGGGGGGTCACAAACCCTACCCAGAACATTTGGTCAGCATCATACTGTTTACATACCCTCTCAAACATATGAATGAAACTATCAAAATTATCCCCCTCTGTAAACTGAAGAAGAAATTTACTGACCTTTTGTGTTTCTGGGCTCCAGTTATCCCTTCCCCATTACCTCCATGATTCTGGCGAAGAGTCAGCATTTCCTTTTCATGTTGCCTCTCCTTTTCCTCAGCTTCCAGGCATAGCAGTTTCTCATTCTCCTCAGCCTGGAGATGTCTCAGTCTGTCTGCTGCTTCTGTTTCCAAATGCCTGGCCTCCAACTCAAGTCTCTCTAGCTCCAGATGGATTTTTAAGTCCTCTGCAGAAGGTTGAGCTGTCTGTTCTGTGAGTGTTGTACACCTCAACTGCCAGTCTGATCATCCTTATGATTGCTGTTTTCTGATGCAGCTGTGAACAAAGCTGCAATCATGTCTGCCTTAGTCAGGTTTCTATGCACCATTCCCTTAGCCTGGCACATCTCAGCCAACTGGCTCCTTGACAGCTTGCCATACTCCTCTGCTGGCATGCTTGCCTGCTCTCCATGACTAACTAAGCTAACAAAAGAAATTAAACAATTGTGAACTGAACTCTGAATATTCACTGCGTGGCTGATTTAGAGTACAAAAACACCTTCAGTGGTCACTGTACACAAGCTACAGGAATTCACTATCCACACCACTACAAGCCAATTGCCAAGCAATTAATATGTGGTGTGGATATCTCACCACTGCCAAACAATTAATATGTAATGCCCATGCGCCGGCCCAGTAATCAAGGAGCCTCAGTCCTCACTACTAACACCAGTGAGGGGAATCCACACTGGGAATGATAACAAATACACACACAGTAAAGTACAATTTCCCTTAAGAGCACACAGAGATCACAGTGAGTCTGGGGCTGTTTTCTCCCTTTCTGTCCAGATCCCCACTAAGACTCCCCACTGACACAGCTATAGGTCCAGATCTCAGCCTAGTGGTCAGGCTAAAACCTCCAGCACCCTCTCTGTCCAACCAGTGCTTCATGTCCCTGCCCAAGTAGCTGACACACACACACTTTGAGATATGAGTTATATACAAACACACAGACACTCCTGGGGAAGGCTGGCACAGGTTCTCCAGCTATGCCTCCTTCTCTCCAGACTATAAGGTAGAAATCACTACCACCAGGACCCCTACTTATCAGCTACTCAAGGCCCTTACCAAAGGGTGTCCAATTATTACTGTGCAATATCATTATCCAAATAATAAGTGCGACCTAGTGCTAAAGCTATTGGAGTGGTTTGACCAGTATCACTATATACATGCAATGTACTCTAGAGCTTAAATTATCTCTACACAAAACACCCACAGCTGAAAGGTTTGAAAATATTTAATAATAAATAATAAAAAACACAAGACAATACTTCTTACTACACAGTGCTAGTCAAGAGTTCAGATATCACAGGAAAATGCTTAAAATAATACAGTAGAATAGTTCTGACATCAATACAGAAAAATAGCTAGACTAAACCTACTATTTTCTATCTACTTCTAAGAGCAATCACAGTTCTAAATAAACTTACATATAGAGCAAAAGAGAGTACTGGTGAGGAGTTGTCAGCTTTAGACAAAATCCAAAATGTTCTCTCTCTGTCTTTGAGGAAGTCCTTTAAATTGATAATACATCCTGATGACTCATTTTAGATTACATCATTCTTAATTCTCTGGTTTCCATGGCTAACAGAAATTCTACATTAACATTTCTTAGTAAGCTTGCACCTGGTCAGGAAACTACAGTAATTAAAGACATTATATATGTAAAATCTAGCAATTAACTATGGTCTCAAGACAATAGAAAGAATCTGCTGGTTCAGACACCACAGCTCCAAGTTTAAGATCATTCATACAAGGCTTGACTTAGCTTTCTTCCAGCAGAGCGCACTGTTGTTACATGTTTGACGTTCAGCATTTAACACAATTTTCTTCCATGTAAGAGAACAAGCCTGTGGCTTATATTAATATTTACAAATGACAGAATTATCTACAAAATTCTATCTAGCTAGGATGGCACCCTTCACATATCTTCACAGGAAGTATGCCAACTATGAAGAAATCCAGAATACTCACAAAGCAGCATTCACAGAACAGTGACAGGTCCAACAAAATGGTTTGCCATAAAATGCATATATTTTTACAAATGGGCTGCTTTATGAGTGGTTTTCTGCATTAATTCCAATTATATTACAGTCTTATCAAAGTCATGTTAGGCAATTTTCTGGTATTGATTTTATTAGTGTTGAGGGCTGCATTTAAATGTTTTATTGTTAATTAGAATTTTAATTTATTTTAATCTGAATGTAGGTCTGTGAATTCATATTTGTGTTCTGGTAATAACTTTTTTTGATCGGGTCATTGTTGATTTTGTTTTTATTTTATTTCATTTATTTGTTTTAGATTTTTTTTTTTCATTTTATCAAAGTTATATTGCCTTTGGTGCTGCAGTAGCGTTGTCGCCTCACAGTAAGACGTTGTCCTGTTCGATTCTCAGCTAGAGCGTCTTCTGTGTGGAGACATGCGTGAATGGGCATACCTTCGTTGAAGGTTGTGCATCAGGGCTGGCAACTCGGCATGTAAAAATCTACTGCCAATCATTAGCGGACCGGAGTTCCGCTGTGGCGACCCCTAAGCGGGAAAAGCCGAAAGACACAAAAACAACAACAAGGAGTTTGGTACAGATGGTTTGTCTTGCTTTTTCTGGATGCAGGTATGTTGGTTTTGTTTGTAAACTGTGTGCTGTTTTTTATTATTTTAGTTTGAGTGGGTCATTTTCTTTAAATGATGATATGGGCAGAGTTGTGATAAATACTTGTTTTGGTGGGTAGGGTGGTGATAAAAGTTTGCATCTGGCAAATATTATCATTTATCTTTATCTCTGTCCAGTGTTAAGAAGTATGTGTGTGTTCATATATGTGTGTGTGTGTGTGTGTGTGTGTGTGTGTGTGTGTGTGTGTGTGTGTGTGTGTTTCCTGTCTGCTTGTCTGTCTGTTTTTGTGGGAACTATAAGGACAATGTGTAATTCACAAAGATGAAAATGGTCTTAAATTTGTATCATTAATGTATTAGAACTCATGTTGGAAATTAAATTACAGTGAATAAACTTTTTTTTTAAATAAAGTGAAACAAATAAAACAAGAATAAAAGATAATAAACAATGCATCTATGCAAAGTATAAATGAAGAAATCAGTCAAAAAATAATTACAGAGCAGCAGTCACATAGCATGTGTATCTCCCATAGATTCAACATTTTCTTTTTCTGTGTACCTTAAGTAAAATGCTACTTCTCAGTTCCTACAGTAAATCTGCTAGATTTTCAACTCTTTCCAGTGAAAGAATGCAACACAAATCACTGCTAACCGGCCTTAACCCATTTTTTAAACTCAAAGTAAAGGCATTATTAAAATAAAATAATGCCTTTAAAGTAAAACAAACTGATATAAAATAAAACAGATACAAAAGAGAATAAACAATGCAAGTGTGCAAATTACAAAAAAATCCAGAATAGTCACAAAGCAGGATTCACAGAGCAGTGACAGGTTCAACAATATGGTTTATCATAAATTGCATAGATTTTTATAAATGGGCTGGTTTGTGACTGGTTTTCTACATTAATTCCACTCATGTTATAATCTTCTTAAAAGCATGTTAGGTAATTTTGTGATATTAATTTAAACATTTAAATGTTTTATAATTATTTATGGTTTTCATTTAGTTTAATCTGAATGTAGGTTTTTGAATTCAGATCAGGCTTTCTGGTAATGTTAATGCTTTTTTTTTTAATTTGCTGATTGTGGTTTGTGTTTTATTTTTTTTTAATAGGTTCATATGTTGGTACTAGGCTATCGGCCCTAGGGCCTATACAAGCCTAGCCATAACAATTCCCTGCCTATTTCTTCCCACAGTATTTATTTCCTGGACACCTGTCTAGCAGGGCGACTGATGTGATCCCCGGGGTGAATTTCCTATCTCCCATCCAATCTTCAAGGTTCCTTTTGAAGAGGGCCAAAGAGGCGCTTTGCTTGACATATATGGGCAGTCTATTCCAGAGTCTGGGGAGTCTCTGGATCAGGAATCTATCCCTCCAGCGTGTTTTGTTCATTGTGATGACAAGGTTTAGATCCCTGGAGCATGTGGCTCTGAGGGATTGGGATTTCTTTAAGTGTAGCATGTCCAACATCTCTGGATTTGACATGGCCTTGTATGTTAAGCAGAGATCATCTCTGAGTAGACGATATGTGACAGAGTATAGCTGGAGTTTTTTAAATGGTCAGCATAGGATGCATCTGCTTTAGGCCTGTGGTTCTTTTAGTGAGGTATTTCTGCAGCCTTTCCAGTTGTTGTTGATGTCTTGAGAGGTACATACCAAACGGGGCATTGTATTCTATAATGGGTCTAATGAGGGATGAGTACAGTGGGACAATGACCTCCTTTTTTCTGGATGAAAAGCCCTTAGTGAAGAGGTGTGCCACATAGAAGGATTTCCTGACTGTTGTGGCAATGTGGTTATCAAAGGTGAGACCGCTGTCCACCTGTGTCCCTAAGTCTCTTATCACACTTTTGGTGTTTAGTGCCAACTATGAAGAAATCCAGAATACTCACAAAGTAATTCATGGGTACATGCTTTTTCCTAAAGGGGATAACTATACATTTCTTGGCATTGAGCTTGAGTCCATGGCACTAGCACCAAGCATCTGCTTCTCTAAGGCCCTTTTGTAGAATATCCACATCATTTGGGGATTCAGTAATGGCTCCCAGTTTGCAGTCATCTGTGAACTTTGTTAGCCGGAGTTCCTTAGTGTTGACCTGTACTTCAGAGAAGTAGATGCCAAACAAGAGAGGTCCGAGGACTGAACCCTGAGGTACTCCACTTGTCACTTGTCTGGAGCTGGATTTGGAGTTGGCTACTTTTGCAGTGTGGGTTCTGTCAGTAAGCCAGTTGACAACCCATAAAGTGATGTAGGGATTAATGCCCAGCTTAGTAAGTTTATCTATGAGTCCAGAGTGGAGGATGGTGTCGAAGGCCTTGGCGAGGTCCAGATTGGCTGTGTGGACCACCTTACCCCCGTCCACAGCTCTGAAAACTGATTTGAAGAAGTCAGTCATGTTCAGGAGACAAGATTGGCCCTTCACGAACCCAAACTGGGTGGGGTCCAGTGTTTGAAGGTTGCCAATGTCTTTGTTTATAAGTTCCATGATAATACGTTCCATGGCCTTACAGATCAGGCTCATCAGACTGATGGGGCGGTAGTTCCCAGGATCCAAGGTGGATCCCCCTTGTGGAGTGGGATAACCTGGCAGATCGATTCAGTGCCAACTTCAGCCCCCTCTCACCTCCTAAAGGGCCCATCTCAGTAACAAAAGACTGCCAAATTCTGGTAATAATGACCACACAAGTAAAAACCATACTCTCCAAAGCTAAGAATACAGCATCCATGGGACCAGACGACATCCCGGACTCAGTGGGCATGAAGCCTGATGTGAGGCTATGATTAAACATGACACTTAGGTGAGGTGCCATTTCATTTTGTAGTTCATGTAGTACACAGCCCGGGATGTCGTCTGGTCCCATGGATGCTGTATTCTTAACTTTGGAGAGTTTGGTTTTTACTTGTGTGGCTGTTATTACCAGAATTTGGCAGCCTTTTGATACTGAGATGGGCTCTTTAGGGGGTGAGAGGGGGGTGAAGTTGGCACTGAATCGATCAATCGACCTTGGGATCAGTATATTTAATGCCATTCTGTTGTAGCTCAGAGCAGATCTGACCATTGCCATTTAGGTTCTTGACATAGCTATAGAATGCCTTGTGGTTGTCTTTGGAATCTTTGGCAATTTTATTTTTGTAACTAGCTTTGGAGGATTTTATGAGGGATCTCAGCTTCTTACTGAGGCTGGTAAGGGAGTTTTTTTGCATCCTGGGATTTTCCTCTTTTCTGCAAGTTTCTTGCTTTTGTTGTAAAGTTTGTTTATGGCAGGGGACCACCAGATTGGCTTCCTTTTTTTTGGAGGAGAGCATCTTGGTTCTATTTGGGATGGCACGATTCATACACGAGTGGATGTGCTCGCACAGTGCCTTATTGTAGGATTCAGCAGTCGAACTTTCAGTTCCCATCTGCATGTGTGTCATGAAGTTTGTAACTTCAGACTTTAGTAGCATGAAGCTGGCTTTGGAGAAGTTTTTTATGGAGGTTTCCTTACTGGGGGGTGGGAGAGGGATGTGGATGTCAAGGGTGATTAGCTTATGGTCAGACCTGACCAACGAGGGGGTGACCATAGGTGTGGAGCATCAATTTCCCTTGTTGGTAATGACCAGGTCTAGGATATTGGAGCCCCTGGTGGGACCATTGAATAGTTGAGCCAAGGCATTGGAATTTATGAATTCCAAGAACCGTTGGGCAAAGGTGTTGGTACATGAGTAGTTTTCACAGTTAATGGCAGGGTAGTTGAAATCACCCAGTATTAGGGTGTTTGGTTGTATCTTAATATTTTCCAGTATGTTTAGAATGGTGTAGTGAGAATCTTGGGGCATGGTGGGGGATCTGTAGCAAGCTACAATTTGGATTGCAATCTTAACTAGTGTTAGTTGCACCTGAAGAATTTCAGACGCATAGTGTTGGGCAACTAGCCTGATGGTGTGAATATGGACACACCTCCACGTTTAGTGTTTTGGTCCCAGTTTGGTGGCCAAAAAGTGTGGTAAGAGTTGTAGCCTGGTATTGCAGGTCTCAGTTACTGCACAGATATCGATGTTCTCCATTTTTAGGAGTGCCTCAAGAGAGTGCATTTTGAGGTTTAGACTTCTAGCACTGAGTAGCATTACCTTCAGATTTTGCATGCTTGTACCTGTTACAGTGGTAGTTTTGCCCTTTGAACTTTGCCTAAAAAAGGCACTATAGGGGTGGCAAGAGCCTTAGCCAGTAACCTGAATCCCAGGGGCAACATGTACAGACCATCTCTGGCAAAGCATCGTGGTCTGTCGATCATGTTGTCCCAGGCAGACAGATACAGGATCCCCTTTGAATGACACCAGAAGCTTAGCCAATTGCTGAAGTCAGTCATTTTGTCCTGATACTGTGGTATCATTCTGGGTGAAGGGAGGATGCTACTCAGGGCTAGGGTCATACCTGCCTGGGTCACATGATCCAAGAGCTCTTCCATGTCTTTTTTATGTAGTCCAGGGAGGTACATTTCAAGTCATTCACTCCAGCATGGACAGTGACAGATTCATATTTCTACTTGTTATGGAGTGACTTGCGTGCATGCATAATGTGGTGGATCCTGGCACCCGACAGGCAGCTGAATGTAATTTTCTCCTTGTTCAGCCTGGTGAGAGGGACATCAGTGTGCCTGACTATAAAGTCACCTATGACTAAAGTGTTGGGTACGTTGTCTTGCCTTAGGGGCTGTTGTCGGGTGGCACACTGGTGTTGTGAGCTATGTGACACTTTGGTTGTGATTGGTGTTTATTTGTGTTTCAGCTTCAGAGGTCCTTGTTGCTTGGGCAGGTTACTGTTACGGGCCTCTGCATATGAGGGTTTAGTGTTGCTATGTGAGGGTATTGGTGGTGTGTGTTTAGAAGGGCTATGTGTTGCTTGAGGTGTAGTGCTGGTTTTAACCTTCTCCTTTTGACTGTCTAGCACAATCTTGGGTGGAGAGAGCTTTGCTTCCAGTTTGGCTATGTAAGTGCATCTCTCGCAGGTTATAGCGTTGGGTGGTAGGAGGAGAGGGTTGTCTGTGTACATGAGGCAATTGCTGCATTGCCCCAGTATGCCCAGATTCACCAGGTGGACAGAAGAAATCACCGGAAATTTGTTTTAGATTTTTTTCATTTTAGCAATATTAAATTGCCTTTTTGGGAGTATTGTTTTTGTAGGGTACATATACGTGGGTGCTTTGTTTGTGCACTGTGTGCTGTTTTTTTCTATTTTAGTATGAATGGGTCAGTTTCATTAAATAGTGATGAGGGTAGAGGTGTAATAAATACTTGATGAGGTAGGTAGGATGGTGATAAAAAAATGTATATTTCTCAGATGCAAATTTTTATCATTTACTTTATCTGTGCCCAGTGTGTGCACTTAGGTGTCTGTCTGTGTATGTGTGGGTATTTTGTGTGTGTATCAGAATTTGTGGGAGAGTTGCATCCCTCTTACAGTGTTATCATCATGACACTGGCAGCATCACAAACCATGTTTTACTAGGAAGACAGTCGACTCTTTTCTCCTACTAGTGCACCTCTGTAACTGAGACATAACACAAATAATGCACAGTTTATGTGCATATTAAAGTTGTCTCTGAATTGCATTAGCGCTGTCATTGACTATGTGTATGTTATTTGAAGAAGCAGTGCTCACCTGCAGCTTTCTTGCAACATGTTGACATGTTAGTACTGCAGCTACACTGTGTAGTTGTCTGCAAGTCAGGAGATGGACTTTAATATTCGTTTGTCAGCTCATAGATCTGTAAGGTGCAGCCCACGTCTCTGAATTTTGCCTTTTGTCCTTCAAGGGCTTAAGTACTGATTAATTAAACATTAAGATAGAAAAAGTGAATGCTACCTGTTCACTTTCATTTAGTTTTCATTTAGTTTAATCTGGATACAGTAAAATATTCACCAAGACACCAAAGTTCACTTCAAACAGAATCCACAGGTACCACCAAGGATCAAATACTAGCAGTTTTCTTTGAAAACACAGCTTTAATGAAAATCACCAAAAACCACATACACTCCAGGCATTAACATCTCCTAGCCAATACATTTTCATTTGCAAGTTACTTCATCAGATGTGGACAGACTTATGAACCATTCCTTTTATACTCCCTCTACTTGGTGAATTGAATCAATTACCCAATGCAATAAAAATGTTAATTAGCAATTAATGCAGAATACAATAAATTTAAAGTGACTGTGCATATACAACCATCTCTGAATGAGAAGTACATGTACCACCATTTTACTTGTTAAAAACCAAGTTACCTAAGTACTTCTATCTAAAAATGAATACTTTGTTAAATCCTTCATAAATTAATATAAAATCAAGTACTTTAAAACTTTTTAAAACTTGTTTAAAACAATTGCATATAAAGTATAGAAAATGATCCTAAAGCTCCCTCTAGTGTCCATTTGTTAATAACACTGAACTCTGAACTTAAATTTACATTGTGACTTGGCATCAACATCTATGTACAAATAAATATAATCCTACTAAAATTATGTTTAAAACGGTTTCCATCATAAAATTTCTAAAATATTGTTATGTGAATACACACACAAATACATAATATAAAAATTGTTATAAAAGTTAAAAAGTCATGTACATATTGTAAAAATCTAACCAAACATTTTCTTCTGTTTCAACCCATTAATACAGTTTCGCTGCCCTTAATTTAAGCACAGAGGCAATTGAGATGTGGTCATAGAGTCCAGGAAATTTGTTTGCTTGGAGGGTGATCTGCCACCATAACTCTTTATATTCTTTGGTTTCTTCCCATAGACCACCCCTTCCATCCATTGTTACCTGCTCAATGACAAAAAACTTGTAATAAGCTTCACTGCATTTTGTTTATGCTTAAATAGGGCATTAATGTCTTTGTGAATCTGGATTTCATACATATGTTCGTATATTCTTCTTCGAAGTTTACACTCTGTCTTGCCAGTATAAAATGCTTGGCAAACTTGACATATACCTAGATAGACCAAGCCATTGGAATCACAGCTGCTGTATTTCTTACTCATAATAGTTATGTTCCTACTTTTCAAAAATATACTTTCGTTATTTATTATATGACTACATTGGGAACAGTGGTCACACTTAAAAGTTCCTTTCCTTTTCTTTGTTGCACTATTCTGTCTCATTTCTTTCTCTAATAAATTTTTCAAACTCGAATTTCGAAAAAACACTTTTAATTCTCTCTTAGGTATCTTTTCAAAATCTGTAAGTGCAACAAATCTATTCCACTCAGTGTTTAATATAGACCTGACCAAGCTGAAGCTTCCGTTATACTCTATTACTAAGGCATTTCCATATGTGTCCTGTTTAACTTGGGTCCCATTCTCTTGGTTGTCAAGGCTAATATCCAAAATAGGCTTGAATTTGTCCTGCCTTCTTTCACATACCTCTTTTTCTACCTGGTCTATCAACCAAGTTGGATATTCCCTAGCTGAAAAGAACTGCCTTAGTAAACCCATTTCTTTGAAAAACTCCTCATTATTTGAAGTCATCCTGCTTGATTTTATGTACTGCCCTTTGACAATATTTTTATTGTAATAAGTGGGGTGTGAACTATTGTAGTGTAAATATGTTTGAATATGTACTCTTTCTAATACCTTGGAATTGAATTCATTATTCTCTTTATATATCTCAATGTCCAGGTATTGTAGTTTCTCTTGACTAATACCATATGTAAATTCTAAAAAAATCAGTGGTATTTTTCAAAAATGCAATAAAATCATTAATAATTTCCACAGGCCCAGTCCATAAAATACATATGTCATCTAAAAATCTTTTATATAAAATCCAGTTATCACTATATATAGAATTTAGTACTTTCTCTTCCCACTTTGCTAGTACTAGGTTTGCATATGTCGGGAAACACGCTGCCCCCATCGTCACACCTTTTTTCTGGTGAAACAATTTTCCTTTAAAACAGATAAAATTCTACTTCAAAACTAGGCCAATTAATTGTACAACAACAGTGCATTCATCATGTGTAAGTGAGCCATTCTCATATATAATTTCTTCTAACTGTAGGAGGCCTTCTTGATGGGGAATCCATGAGAACAGGTCAACAACATCTATTGTGAGAAAGGAAATATTTTCACAAAACAATTCCTTTATAAGGCATCTTAAAAAATCCCAAGAACCCCTCAAAATGTTTTTCCTTTTCACCCACAATGTTTTTAATTTACTATCCACATACTTAGCTAGCGGCAAAGTCTTCGATCCCTCTGCTGACACAATGGGTCTAAGTGGTGGATCACTCCCATTTTTCTGTATTTTAGGGATCCCAAACATTGTGGGGGATTCTTGGTTTCTCTACTTTCAGGAATTTTAAAGTTTTTGCATCTATCAGCCCTTCTAATAAAAGATCTTCTAGTGCCATGTCAATTCTCCTGTAGGCAATATTAATGTTCTTTCTAGACATCACTGACTATCTTGAAGAGTCTCTTAGGATGTCATTCATTTTCCCTTCGTAGGTTAAACAGTCCATTAAAACTATACCACCCCCCTTGTCGGGTTTCATTACTCTTAAGTTATTGTCCTGCCTCAATTCATTTAAAATATTTCTCTCATTTTCTTGTAAGTTGGCTTTGTATCTTACTTTGTGGAAGTTTTTTCTAACCTCACTTTCCACAATACTCTCAAAGTTTTTGATTTGGGAGTGTAAGGGTGGATTAAAAATACTTTTTCTCCTTAACCCACCTGGCTCTGGGCTCCTGTTCACACTAAAAATATGTTCAATTAACTTAATTAATTGCCAGTTAACATTTTTATTTCATTGGGTAATTGATTCAATTCACCAAGTAGAGGGAGTATAAAAGGAATGGTTCATAAGTCTGTCCACATCTGATGAAGTAACTTGCAAATGAAAGCATATTGGATAGGAGACGTTAATGCCTGGAGTGTATGTGGTTTTTGTTGATTTTCATTAAAGCTGTGTTTTCAAAGAAAACTGCTGGTATTCGATCCTTGGTGGTACCTGCGGATTCTGTTTAATCTGGATATAGGTTTGTGAATTCAGATCAGGCATTCTGGTAATATCAGTGCTTTTTTTTGGGGGGGGGTAATCACTATAAAACCATCTAAGTGTTTTTGTCTGTGTGTTCACGTGTGCACCCACATGGCTGCATGGGTGTCAGCATATCTTTGAGTTGGAATGTATTTGTGTTATCACATTGTACTTTCTGATAGGGAGAACAGTATTGCCCTTGAGTCTAACAGTGCAGTGTTTGATTCAGGCACATGATAATGAGCCACTAAGAAGATATTGCTCTGCACAACGTTATCATGCCTTTGAACTGCAGATTATCAGTCTCATGTGGCATTGCCCAATTAGCACTGGCATCAATAATCTTTCTGTATCATTTGGCTGCTTAATTAACTAAATAAAATTTTATTAACTAAATAAATAAAAATAAATAAATGAAAGTGGCTGTACTTTAGACATTGTCTCTGTGGTAAACTAAATTATTCCCTAGAACAGAGAACTTGGAAGGGAAGGAAGGAAGTGAAAAGAATGGGAGAATTGAACATAGGGGGAATGTTAGCTTAAATAAGGGAGTAAAAGATCCAAAACAGCCATCATCAGACACACGTAGTTAGGAAAGTATCTGGACTGTTACTGGGACATTGAACTGTCATGGGGTACAAACTGGTAACTTGTTTTCTTCAAATGAATTTTCAAAGAATGTTCTTACTTAATTCATTTTTTAATTATTTTTTAGGCCCTAGCAAGATGTGAACTACTCCAGGTTTACAAGACCAGTGCTCTAGCACCTGAGCTGTGGATCGTTTAACCACCATAAGTGCAAATGGCATCCCTGTTATTCTTCAATAAGAACATATTGACAAACTTGCTATGCAATTACATTACAAGCATACATTTTTCTTTCTGGGTGTGGGCATGACATTCCCCCGGATTTATGAAGCCCATTATAGCATGCAGGAATAGTTTAAGAGCTATTTTCGGCAATATGGCCAAAGTGCGATCCAGGAACGAGCTCCCGGGATGTGCATGTGAGCTCTTAGGCTAATCCTGCATGGACCGAGCTCCTGTATGCAAATTACCCTCATTTGCAGGTGAAAACCATGCAGATTAGGGTAATTTGTGATCCAGGAAGGAGGCAGCAGTCAGTGCAGGACGTGTACAGTCTGCAGAAATATACTCGGTTACTAACCGAGTACATTTCTGCAAATGACAAAACAGAGCTATGGCAGCACCAAATAAAGGCTGCATATCATTGACGAAGCATGCCAATGGCCAAGTAGAAGGCCATTGGCATTGCAAAATGTGTAAAAAATAAAAAAAACAACTTTTAATTTACTTTTGCCGACCTTGCCTGTTCAAGCATAGGGCAGCGGCACGCAAATGGAATTGGGGGGAAAATAATAAAACAAACCTAAAATAAGCATTCTAACTAAAAGCAGTATTCAGCCATGCAAGTCAATGGCAGGCATAAGACAACCTGGCCAGTGAGTAATGGTTGCTAAGGGGGGAGGCTCAGTGTGGAACATGTAACTATGCATTAGCAGGCAATCCTATGCAAATGAGGGGAAGGATAGTGAATCCCAGATTTCTCCAGGGTGTGAGCCAGGTCCCAAGAGTGTAAGAGTAGAAATAGCTGGGTGCAAGACTAGGAGATAGGTGACATCATGGGGGTTTGTGTCAGGCATACTGTAAGTGGATTGGAGCCCTGTGGCCCAGGACTGCTCCTAGCTTAGCACAGCTAAGCCAGAGGTGTGTCCAAACAGCCTAGCACTCCTTACAAAGTGTAAGCAGGTGTGCGCACCACGCACTGGTTTTCACAGGAAGAAAAAGGAAGTTAAACCAGGAAATAGCAGCTCTGTGCACATTTGAGCACTCTGCACAGTGCACACACAGGCTTAAACAGGGAGGCAATGGGAAGGGAAAACAGCAGTAGGAAGGTAATCAAGGAGAACTAGCTGAGCTGCCAGGTGAAATGTATCAGAATCAGCTAATTACACAGGCAGCAGACCAGCCCAGCCCAGAACACCACTATAAACCAAGCAAATACATTTCCCCCTGTTTTTTCCACACTGTATACCACCGGTGTATACAAGCAGGGAAATTTTAGAAAATGAAAGCAAGAGAAATATTGGTAGGGGCTGCTTTTACTATCATATACCAGCATGTGCGAGAGGCTGAGGGTGGTGAGAATGTGAATGCTGCCAAGCAACCCACAGTGAGGAGACGGAGAAGAGTGTACAGATCCTGGGTAACCTACCAAGGGCTACATGAGCTGGAGATAGTGGAGTGCTATAGGGTGGACAGGGACCTCCTACAGCAGATTGTTGAGCTATGCCAGCCACGCCTCACACACAGAACTAACAGAGGGGAACCTATCCCAGTGGATACCAAGGTATGTGTAGGCCTAAGAATACTATCTACAGGTACCTTCCAAAGGCCAACTGGGGATATGATGGGGATATCACAGGCATCAGCATCCAGGGTACTCCACCAGTTCCTGGATGCCATGTCAGCACATGTCGGTGAGCAGGTATACTTCCCCATCACCCATGAGGCATTGGCCAGCAATATGCATCTTTTTCATCAAATAGCAGAATACCCTGAGGTAGTGGGTGCAATAGACTGCACACACATATGCATCAAAGCACCACCCGGTGAGCGGGGTAAGGTCTACATCAACCATAAGGGCTTCCCCTCCATCAACTGCCAGGTCGTGTGCGATGCCCAGGGCATAATAATGAATGTATGTGCTGGCTGCCCTGGAAGCTACCACGATTCCCACATCTGGCATCTGATGCAGCTGTACCACAGATTTGCCAATGGGGACATCCCACACGGTCACCTAGTGGGGAATGCTGGATATGCACTGGAGCCATTGCTGATGACACCCATCAGAAATGCATGCACACCCGCACAAGAACTCCATAATGAGGTACATGCACAAACACGAATCATAACAGAGCATGTGTTTGGGATGCTGAAGTCACGGTTCTGGTGTCTGGACACATCTGGTGGAGCCTTGCCATACTTACCAACTACATGTACCCAAATTGTCCTTGTATGTGCCATGCTACATAATATGATCCTGCAGAAACAGCTGCAGCAGGAACAGCATAGGGCAGGGCCACACAGCCCCCCACCATTGCCAAGGCCTGCACAGGCACAGAGTGACTCAGAGGAGGAACAACCTGAGCCTGCCCCAGTAGGCAGAAGGAAGTTTGTCCACTATGCCCTGGCCCTGGCAAAGAGGCAATGCATAACACATGCACTGACACAGTAGGGACCCAGGGAATGTCACCTCTCTCCGACTCGCATATACAGTAAAAGGGATGCCAAACATGACACTACCTGTGCTCAACCATGTATAGGGGGTGTACTTTGTGCATCCAACATAGGCAGCCCTGCAGTACCATCCTCAATACTGGGACACCCACAAAGTAAGTGACTCACACATGTCAGTTGGGGGGGTCACATACACAATGACTGTTACAGTCAGCAGGAGAGGTGTAGACAAACACAAACAAATGCTGCACTGTGGCCTCTGAATGAGCCCTATGTGTAACTCCCCCAGGCCTACACAGACAGACTACAGCAGGCCAGGCAGTTGGATGGAAGATGTGAAGGCTAGGAAGTCTGAAACTATTATGTAGGTAGTGAAAGCTAGGATCTGTAGTACACTGGTATGCCTCTAGCCAGCATGATAGGCAAGACTATAGACTGAAATGGAGTACCCGACATACCAGTACAGTCCTAGCAAATGTGTAGAAGTGTCAGGTGTGCCCCCCCATCCTACGTACACTAATAGTAACAGTCAGGTGTGCCCCCACTCCTGTGTAGAAATGTAGAAACAGTCAGGTGTCCCCCCCGCTATGCAGAAATGTAGCAACAGTACATGCCAAATGACCAATGGATACCCTGCAGACACAGCATGCTACCTGTTGGTGTACAACACAAAGGTCAGCACCGCAGTACAAACAACCTGGACATGCTCCACACATGCAATACAGATGGCCATACTGGGCATGCTCACACACTTAGAGGAATGAAGGCAATGTCAGTCAACAACATACTGAAAGGTCATACTGGGCATGCCCACACATGTAAGCACATGTCTGCAAACACCAGTGGACCAGACATATCTGGCAGTTGCAGTTCTTAGTGCAGACACATGTCAGTATGCACCACTCCTGCCTTGCACACACAGTGGATAGGAATACAGACATATATGTAAGGACACCACACTATAATAAGCCAAAGGTAGATGGACATAGATGTGTGGAAGATGGTCACCGTGACAAGGACCCATCTGGGACTGCCCACCCAGCACACAGCCAAAGGCCTACAACCACATAAGGTGCAGATGAACTCACTGCAGATACTAGCCATCGGCATCTGTCAGCATGACAGGCTATGTGGTGCTCATGCCAGCTGTGCAACATGACTGTACAAGGAAGCAGTCATCTAGTAGCTGTATACATGTACCTGTGACATATGACCCCGTGTGTGCCCACATGTGGCATGTCAACCCCTACATGAATGGGGTATGGCCCATGCACACACCGCCCACCACATAGTAGTAGTATGACAAGCCTGCTGACGTCATCCAATGTGAAATACACCTTTGTGAGATCTGTAGCTCAGGAATCACCATGACACATCCCATAACTGCATACTGCTGTAGTGATAAACCAGTTAGGTAGCAGTTCAGACCTCACACATGTCAACTGTCTGAGTGTGTTTGTGTGTCTGTCTGTCTCTGACTGTGTAGACAGCAATGCTTTTTAGGATACTCAAGTTCCATACAATTCATATACTGAACTTTGGCAAGGCCGCTGATGTTACTCACCTAGGAATACACCTCTGGGAAAGTCATAGCCCAGTAATCTCCATAGCGCATCCTGTAACTGCGTACTGCTGAGTAGAGAGCAATGCTTTTTAGGCCACTCACACTCCGTATAGTTCATATACTCAACTTTGGCAGGGCTGCTGATGTCACTCACCTAGAAATACACCTCTAGGAAAGTCAGAGGCCAGTAATCTCTGTAGTGCATCCTGTAACTGCGTAATGCTGTAATGTGATAAAGTAGCTAGATAGGTGTTCTACCCCCAGACCTGGCAACTGTGTGTGTGTGTGTGTGTGTGTGTGTGTGTGTGTGTGTGTGTGTGTGTTTGTATGTGAATCTGTGTGTGTGTCTGACTGAGTAGAGAGCAATGCTTTTTAGGCTACTCACACTCTGTACAATACAAATACTCACCTTTGGCAAGCCTGCTGATGTCACTCATCTAGAAATACACCTCTGGGAATGTCATACCCAGTGATCTCCGTAGTGCTTCCTGTAACTGCATACCACTGTAGTGTGATAACATAGGTAGGTAGGTGTTCAAACCCCAGACCTGGCAACTGTGTGTGTGTGTGTGTGAATCTGACTGAGTACAGAGCAATGCTTTTTAGGCTACTCACAGTCTGTAAAATACATATACTCAGCTCTGGCAGGGCTGCTGAAGTCACTCACCTAGAAATACACCTCTGGGAATGTTATAACCTAGTAATCTCCATGGCCTGTCCTGTAACTGCATACCGCTGTAGTGTGATAATGTAGTTAAGTAGGTGTTCTAACCCCAGACCTGGCAACTGTGTGTGTGTGTGTGTGTGTGTGTGTGTGTGTGTGTCTGACTGAGTAGAGAGCAATGCTTTTTAGGCTACTCACACTCTGTACAATTCATATACTCACCTTTGGCAAGCTTACTGATGTCACTCACCTAGAAATACACCCCTGGGAATGTCACACCCAGTAATCTCCGTAGCGCGTCCTGTAACTGCGTACTGCTGTAGTGTGATAAAGTAGTTAGGTAGGTGTTCTAACCCCAGACCTGACAACTGTGTGTGCATGTTTTAGTGTGTGAATCTGTGTGTGTGTGTCTGACTGTGTAGAGAGCAATGCTTTTTAGTCTACTCACACTCCGTACAATTCATATACCCAACCTTGGCAAGGCTGCTGATGTCACTCACCTAGACATACACCTCTGGGAAGAGTGTAGCCCAGTAATCTCCATAGCCCATCCTGTAACCGCGTACTGCTGTAGTGTGATTTAGAACAGTGGTAGGGTTCCATCCCCACCCATGGCAGTTCTGGATGTTTTGTGTGTGTTTCAATGTGTGTGTATGGAGCAATGCATTATAGGCTACTCACTCGCAGTATATTTCAAATGCCCTACTGTGGCACTCCTGCTGATGTCATCCATTGTGAAATACAACTTTGGGGAGACAGTTCTTCTGTAATCCCTGTGGTGCATCCTATAACAGCCCCATGCTGTAGTGTGATATAGACCTTGGTCAGGGGTTCTATACCCACACATGTCAGTTGTGGATGTTTTGTGTGTGTCTCACTGTCTGTGTAGGGAGCAATGTGTTTTAGGCTAGTCACTTGCTGTACAGTCAAAATGCCCTACTTTGGTAACCCTGCTGATGTCATACATTGTGAAATACACCTTTGGGGAAGAGGTACTCCAGTAATGTCCGTGGCACGTACTATAACTGTGTAGTGCTGTAGTGTGATAAACTAGTTAGGTAGGGGTTCTACTCCCAGACATGACAGGTGTGTGTGTGTGTAACACGTATCCTGTGTAGAGGTGGCTGTGAGTGTGTGACACCTGTGGCCAATGTGGAGGGGCTTTTACTCAGTTTTTTATGGTGGTCCTACTATATATCAACATGTCAACAATACAGGGATACCAGATGTAAATTAGCTGAGAGGCAGGTGTGCAAAGCCATACCCAGACATGTGACATCAAGGCCAGCCAATCACAGTTAGCAACCCCACTATTACCCAGAGCACACACACATGCCTAGGCAACAGCCAATATGTGGGTAGTATACTGCATATTGGCCACTGATAGTAACTCTGCAGTGATAGCAGTGGGCTACAGAGGGCATGTCACCCTGGCCATCTGTCCAATATGCACATACATGCAGACAGTGCACCTCCACCATGTTCCCAAATGGACACCTGCACCACCCGTGGTGCCTTCACATGCGACTCCCAATGGACATACCATGCCTGATAACATGCCCTGTATGGACAGATGACACTGACATCAGGGAATGCTGTTAGCATGCTATCAATGTAGGTGCAGGGTAAACCTGCTGCCCATTACCAGTTCCTGCCACAGGTGGGCAAGACTGGCACATCCAATGATAATCTGTGTTCACAACATGGGCCAGACACCCCAGGTACAGTTCCACATGTCACTGTACATCCATGTGGGAGGTGTGCACATCCCAGACACCATCCATGTCATGGAGTAAGGAACATATACATGGCAAGTGATGCACAGCATTGGCCACACACAATAGTCATGCAGGTGACTGGATGGGGGATGCAATACCCACCTGTGTGGGCAGATGCAGAAACCACAGGCCTGAGGCACAATGCAGACCATCGTCATGTGGCCTGATGCCAAGGTATACCCATCCCCTACCCTTGTACAGCCTGCTGGCACAGTTGACCACCACACACCCATGCAGACATGCACCCATGCATGTCAGGACTGGCACCCTGTGTGTCCGTGTGTGTGTTGTATGGTGCATCTGACCACATCCACACTCACTACAACCCCCCAGGGCATACTGAAGCATGCTGTTTGATGTCTGACACCTCATCATACTCTATGCCCATACGACCTCTGTATGACCCATGTGGTGCATGTGATACCTGCACATCGATGTGTTGTGGCAATCACATTAGTGATGAGTTGCACTCCTGGCCCTGCCAAGTGTGTCAATGTGTGTGCATCCCTGTGTGAGTGTGCCTGTGTTGATGCTGGCAGCTGTTCATGCAGACAGGCACGTGTACGTCACCTACCGTATATCTACCATATCCCTGTTGCAGATGTCACTCATCATCACAAATATGCTCTGAGTGCTCCACAGCAGGTAACCCATGTGGCACAACCAATAACTGCATCGAACTGTGATAGCACTACATAGTTGTTGGGGGTTTGATACCCTGTGCTGGTAGGTGTGTGACACAAACATGCTTCTGTTTTACTCTACCACCCCTCCCTGACATGTATTTGCCTCTGTCTACCTCCCCCACTCCCTCTCCAGTGGATTTGGAGACCCACACCTGCTATGCTTAGGCAGCAGCATGTGTAATGTAAGTGATGCTCATGATCAGCTGATGGCCTCTGCACGAATTGCAGCCCTCCCCTAGCTGATTGCATGTGGAATGGCTGTGGTAACAGGCCCATAGCCAATTGCATGGAAACACACTCCAATACCTAGGAACAACATGGTGGTGTTGGCCCTTTACAGTCACTGTGAGCAGGAACTCGATCTGTTGTTTGGCAAACAGCATCTCAGATGGATTGGGGATTTACCTCTAACAACATACACTGTGGAAAGAGGGCAACAAACAGGAGGGGGATGTGCCTGACCTGACTACAGACTGTAAGTGCTGCTATACTGCATGTGGAGTACTGTTGGTTTAACAGTGTTTGTCTGGATATGCCTGTCGTACATGTCGCAATACCTGCCATGTCGGTCCCATGTATATGAGGGATCCCCATCCACAGGGTCATCTGCAGACTGGGCAGTGTTGTGCCTTTGGTTTCATGTGTCAGCTACAGTGCACCTATCTGTGGAATGCAGAAGGTAGTGTGAGGATAGCAGGCAGTAGATGGTGACAGCCGGGAGAGTTACTGACGTCACATCCCTCATAGGACATATGGTGCAACAAACCCTGTTACAACAGTATATGTATGAGGGTATTACAGTGACATGTCAATATTGGCCCTGTGTTTGTGCCTCCAGCCACAACTCTGTCAACCTTTGTACATATGTCATGCAGTAGGGGGTGCATATGTTCTGTACTCCATAGTCATTGACAGCATATCTGATAACAAGCCAGTGAGATATCAGACTGCTACACATGTTATGTATAGTAGGGGTTATAATTGAGGACATAGCCTGGCCATTATGTGGTTGTGTGTACAGTACTGAGGTATGTGTAAGTCTGGTAATTGTCGACAGTGTGTGTATAGTGAATATGTACCTTGGCCTGTGTAGAGACTGTTGTAGATGTCATTGTTCCAGGTCCTGTCCTATCTGATGTTACATGCTGCTCCACTGTATGTCACCCTAACAGCTTACATGTTTGTAGGGGTGAACACACACATGTCCCATACCACAGACAGGCATCGGACCACACTGTCTAGTGGCCCAGTATATGTAGGGGTGTTGTGTGAGTGGCTCATATGAGGATGGTGTAGGTCAGATAGTCCATATACTGTAATAGTATGCTAGCTTACCATATGTGGCTGTGGCTGTGTTCACATTGGTTGTGGTTATGCACTTTCACACAGGTGTCTGTTACTCTGTGATGTGACATGCCTGTAGAGCCTGCTATCTATGCAGGTACATGTGTATCCCCACATGGGAGATGTAGCCCAGTGTTGAGTCAGTCTGCCTGTAGCTAGCACTGTGCTTTGTTACATGCCTAGCACATTACTGTACTTATCCAGTGAGATGACATGTCCAGATACTTGCCAGATGTACTTCTGCCAGGCCACCATGACAGTCATGTATGTCAGACAAAGCAGTGGGATGCTGTTCAGATGTATGTCACTAACTAGTGGGTAGTATGTGGCCATGGCACCTCTGTACCAGCAGTTATTATGTGTCAGGACAGACAGAGGTGTATGAATGTATAACCTATGGGGGCAAATGTATACCAGTATTTACGTGTGATACCCATCTACATGGCTGTTAACATCCACATTGACAGGCCTGGTCCACATGTCTTGCATGAAGGGGTTCTGTGTATACCCCTGGACTGACCAGCATGTGTCAGACTGTCCACATATATTGGGCGTATCACAGCTGTAGTCCACAGGGGTGTTACTGTGCTAGCAGTGGTACTGTACTATGATGACCTTAGGATGTCTGTCAGTAGCCAATGGCGCACATGTCCACAGCAGATGTGGCCTCCCACACACACCATGTCTGTGAAGACACTCCCTATTACAGTAGCAATAGTCTACAAATATACCTGCAATACATACATGACATCCCCTTGCACTGAGAGGTTGGGACTATTGGGGCTGAGGTAGGGCTCCACCCCATGTGCAGGACATATGGCAAACATATATGTACATATCATTATACATATATCCATATAGATATGTACACATTTACATATCTTGCTTACTGTATGACAACAGTTGTACACATATGTGCCTGTGTTCCAGACTCTGTCCTCCACCTACATACCTGGCTTAGCACAGGTGACATGCTGTCAGGGTTTGTTATGTAGTGGGCTGTGTGTATGTCATGCTGTCATTCCTGCCATCCCTCCACTGCTGTTGTGTCCCCCACACATACTGGGGGGTTGGGGCCATATATGTGTGGGCTCCACCTACACAATACATGTGTGCCCTAATGCACTGCAGAGGGCAGTGTATGTAACCGTGGTATATGGCCCAGTAGTAGTGAGTGTAGGGGGGTGCACCATGACTAACCTAGGCTGTAACAACATGTGTGGGTATCTGGGGTAAGCTGCCTTAAGGTATCTGGATGTACATTACCATACAGTCCACCATGGGTAAATGCAGGCCTACTGCCTCCTGCCATACTGACTGTTCTGTTTGTCTGTGTGATTGTGATGGTGTCAGTTATGCCTTGTTATGTAACAGATACATCCCATTGTGTCAACTGGGGTCTGTACCCCCTAGGGATTGTGTACAGAGTGTAGATAGAGGCTGCTGACCTATACATCTGCATTACGTACTGTTGATTGTCTGGTATGCTGTGGGCCAGTCTGTCATTACTATTGTACTACTAGAAGGCCTCGGCCTGGACAGCAACATGTGTCAACCTTACCAGACTACTGTCTCAGTATAACTGTTTCACAGTTGCATTACACTGTTCATATGGATGTCAGTGTCTAAACGGCTATATGACATGGCATATACAACTGTCATAGTACACAAATATAGCTGTCACAATCATTTATGGGCACCTGTGTGTGGTGTTATACCCTTTGATATCTCTGTGGGTATGTGTTGCAGGCTATGAATGTCATTCGTATGGGTGGCTCATACAGTCTCCAGTTGGTAAGGTGGTGACTGTAGGAATACTGGCTGCTCAATTTGTGTGCATGTACTACATATGTATCATACTGTACATATCTCTGTGTGTGTATGTGTACTTACATATATATCTATATATATATATATATATATATATATATATATATATATATATATATATATATATATATATATATATATATATATATATATATATATGCCTGTATCTGCATATATCTGTCTGTGTATATGTATCCTAGGGATGGCCATGTTGTGTGCGGTCCTGGTTATGGGATCTGCAACACTTGTTACTGTATTACAGGGGACATGCTTGGCTGGGGGGTATACCTATTTGTACCAGGCATATTGTGTGGGGCTTCTCAATGCCATTAACATTGCATGAGGACATATATGATTTTGTTATATCCCCATTGTTATCACCAGATGTCTGTCTGTATACACCTATATATGTACATGTATATATCTGCTGACATATACATGACCTGCTGTATATATTTACACATGTAGATGTAGACATATATATCCATAGATGTAGGCATTTGCATGTATATATGTTCATATATATTTATATATGTATATATCCCTATATATATATATATATATATATATATATATATATATATATATATATATATATATATATATATATATATATATATATCTACATATATCAATATGTTGTACCTGTTTAGACATTAATATATTTACTCACACACATACATCTATATGTTGCAATACATTCCCTGTACTGTTGAATGACTGGGCTGGATGATATGTTTGTGGAAACATCAGGGTTATGTACATCTGCCATGGTTTAGTGGGAAATCACTTTGTGTATGGTGTGCAGTGTCCTGGGTATGAGCCTTGCAGAGGTGGTTTATTTTGTTGCTGGCCAGAACACTCCCGCTTACCCCCACGCTAACCTCTTTAAAAGGAATGGAAAAAAGGGTTGCTAGGAAAGTGGTGAAAAAGGGGCACAAAGAGGGTAAGACAGTAGGGGAAATAGCTAGGCATGTGCAGGAAGGGTGTAGGAAAGGTCCATAGCTGCCCATTTCTGCTACAGCAACAGCTGTGCATAAACACTGCAGTTGGAGGTAGATGTGGACCCTCAAATCCCTGGGAGAGGGGTGAGGACAACATAAATGCATTGTGATGCCAATTAGACCAGATTACATGTGTCCAGTGGACATGTGTGCGGAATGGACAGCCATGTATGGGGCGAGATTGTTTCATGGGAACATATTGCCCTTCCATTATCTTTTCAGGTGGGAGTGGGATGTTGGGGAGGGGCTGTAGGTATATTTGGGGAGGGAGGATGGGAAGGTTACCAAACATGACACACAAGATGCACACATGGGCGGTATATGACACGTGGGGGGTGAACACCTTAATGGGGAGGGGTGTTGGGATATCAGAAGCCCACAAGCCCCCTAGTGGTAACAGTGGGACTGAGGTTACTACCCGTGGGTGGTCACCATGGTGTCACCACAGTGCCATACTCTTGTGAAATATGACTGCAGACCATCCTCCTGCTGACACATGTACACCTGCAACACAAATGGATAACATTATGGAGATAACAATCACTGTTACTGACAGCTGAAATGCATCATAGCTGCATGGCTACACTACCTGACATGTATGCATTACACATTACCCCTGACAACATCTCACACTGCAGTACATTACAGCACTCTATAACAGTCACCATGTGCATCAGAACCATATTAGCCTGTCCCTGCATCGATGTTATGGATGACAGGGAAGTGGCACAGGTATCATCATATGCACAGGGTGTGTTGCTGGTTTGCCAGAGGCTGAGGGTGGTCCATACATGTGTCACCATGAGTGTGGGTGAGGGGTTTGGTTCAATGATTGGGGCATGGTGATGTGGTGTGTGTAGGTATGGGGTCACCCTAGGTGTGGTTGCATAGTGTGTGGGTATGCATGCACACAGTCCTGCCATGTGGCCACCCTATACAGGTGTTGTTGGACAGCTGCAGACCATACCTGGCAGGGTGTGCAGTTCAGTGCCTCCGGCCACAGACAGGCTGACTGTGCCTGCCAGGGGTTCCACGGGCATGTGCAGGTACAAACTTTGAGGTGTTACTCTCCCCTGATGATGACAGGTGTCTGCTGGAACCATGTCCCAACTGGGACTGGCCAGGGCCATGTGCACGAGGCCTGGTGTGGTGTGGACAGCACCCCCAGTGGTGTGCTGGGGCTGGTACTGCCACTACAGGAGCAGCTTGGTGGCATGGCATGTCCACATTGACCACCAGCTGCTGGTGTTTCTGGCCTATGTCCATGCAGACGTTGCACCACTCCCACCACATGTTCAAGCACGGACATTCCACAGTCAAGGAGGCCCACCATCTCACCCCACCATCTATCCATGACCTTGGTATGTTCACGGAGGGCAGCAGCAATGTCATGGAGGTTGCCACTTACAGATGAGAAAGCAGCCCTCTGCAGCCTCAGGCCCTGTCTGGTGTGCATGTCCATATGTGCCTGTGCCTCCATTACAGCCTGAAACATGCTCCTGGTGGTACCAGTTGTGGTGCCTCTGCCAGGGGCATGATGACCAGTGGCCCTCCCACGAGCACCACGGTACATCTGCCAATGTGGTGGCCTGCTGGACATCTGGCTATGCTGACTGTGACCCGACACAGTTGGCATGGACACCACACCTTCCTGGTCACTGGCACCAACCGCCAACTGTCCCTCTGCTATGGCCACGTGTGATGGGGTTTGTAGGGGCACTGTAACTGTGTGCAGGCTTGGGGTGGCTAGGAGGGTGATGACACATGTAGGCACAGTGTCGGCCTCTGACAACCCCACCTGTGCCTCACCAGTACCATCATCATCATCATCGGTGTCTGTACGGACACCTACCTCAGTTTGCATGCAGGAGGGAACCTGACCCACCTCGCCACCTGTGGGGGAAACAAACACACATGTTAAGACCTGTACAGCATTGCATAACAGTATGCACACTCACACACACACAGTCACACACACACACACACACACACACACACACACACACACACACACACACACACACACACACACATGTACACCCACAAACACTGACAGTCCACCTTACTACCTCCCTTACCCTGGGTTTACAGACAGTCCCACATTCAGTTACAGATGTTCCCCATCCTGCATGGCACTTGCTAACATACACTCATTAATACTACCCATTAACATATCAGACCTCTCCATGCCTACACGTGTGATCACAACACATGACCTGTTACTCCATCACCTCCCTGACTTTGGTGGAGTAGGTAGTACATGGCCTCACTGCTGTCATCCAGTAATACCCTGTGTATGTCCAGTCATGGTGTACATGGCCCTTAAATGGTTGGGGCTGCTACATTCACTACATATGTCACACACCAGAGCCTCATACTACAGTCTTGATCAGTCCATGCCACATCTGCTGCACAATCAACCCATCATGCGGACAACAGTAATACCTGGATACACTCACTGATGTGGTCTGGTAATTCCCCATTGCATTAGTAGTGCTGCATATGTGGGTAGCCGGTTATCCATCTGCTGCTGGCATTATGATGTGTATACCTGGTATGTACTTTCCCTCCCAATGCATGTTCTGTGCTACAGACCTTGTTATGCTATCAGCTGTCCTGTGTTCACATATTGGACAGGCTGTCCTGGTGTCTCATGTGTCACTACATCTACAGCACAATCCCAAGGAGAAGTACTGCCATGTGATCAATCCCACTATCGCCTGTGCATACATGGACACCCGCAAACAGACACACATGTACACACACATCAGACATGCATCGACCACACTCCACCAGATTGCACTTACACACACATTCAACACCCCCCCACACACACACACCTACGTGTGGGGTTGCACACCTTTTGTACACACAGTCCTCCCATTACCCTTCTGTCAGCATGCATTACATCTGGTGCTCAACAGCATGCAGTGCAACCAAAGTGACCTCATCACAGTGGCAGTATACATGTGTGTGATGCATGGGCTGTGTTGGTAGGTGATGGCCCTTCCCCTTGTTAACACTGCACCCATGTATGAAGTGTTACTGTCGACCTGTTCTGCACCCTGCCTTGTACTGTGCACCATACCACACAGGTGTACAAACCATTGCTGCTTATGTAGTACTGTGTCTGTTATGTCAGCTCCAATGCTCACAGCCCCTGTGTGTTACAGCACCTCATACCTGGGATGATATGTGAACGGATATATTTTGTGAATGCCTGATGTCTGCTTTACAGATCACAACATCAGCAGTGCATGTATGACCAGTACAGGACTATTACACTGACACCCACCAGACCTTACCATGGCTGTGGGGGGTACCCTACACATGTCCCAGAACTCTGCATGGTTGCAAGGTCTACTCATGTGCACATCCCTTGGAGTGCACACACTGCTGTCACTATTGCTGTGGGGTCAGGGTTACATCTGCCACAGTTACATAACCTGATTGTGTGCAGTTACAGCCATGAGGGTGGTGTTTCACACATGTCCCTACTGTAGGCCATGTGTCCTGCCATACTCCCCATCCCTGTGGACACATTGCACAATGACAGGATGTTAGGTATCTTGCATGTGTCTCTTGTACCCTTCCAATACCCCAGCATGGTCACTACTGTGATGCAGTGCATTTCACAACAAAACATGAATGCGTACAGCATGCAGTATGGGTAGGTGTGTTAGATGTGTGCATGGAATATCCCATAGCCATTACATGCACAGTGTCTTGTCATGCATGAACATGAACCATACTCACCGGCTACAGGCTGCTGCTATGGTGGTATCCTGGAGGGACCTACATAAGAGTGTGAGAATGTTGTTGTCAGTGGCCACAGCTGTGGCATTCATAAAGGGTGAGTGCAGCATTATGTTACATCTACAGTAGGGGTCCACAATACTACAGCTTATGCACATCTGTTTATTACTACTACACAGCAACAGACTATGTATATGACATCTCAGATTTGCATGATGTACCTGTACAGATGCAGATGCATACACACGAGTGGTGTACTGATGTGCCCTGGGGCCTTACCTGCACGGTCCTCAGGCAGTGTGTCAGTGGCACCCACCTCCACAGTGCACCCTGCCAGTTGTTGGTGCTGCAGGTGGGCAGGTGCCATAAGGCTCCTGAGTAGCTCCTCCACACGGGTGAGGGGGGGATGGATGGCTTGTCCCCCCCTGTTGTGAGGTGGTCTCACCATACAGCTATAGCACGCCGACGTACGGTGAAGCAGGACACTGCAATGATGCCGGACCTGATCATAGCTGCTATTATGCAGTCCAATATCATTGACCCTGTGGACTAGTTCATTCCACAGTGTGGTTCTCTCCTACTGGTCTTGGGCTGTCCGTCCGAACAGCTGTTCATAGTGCTGCACCAAATGTGATACTATGACCTCTGTCTCTGCAGCACTGTAGGCCGGAAGACGGATATGGGGCATCCTCCCTGGAAGACATAAAGATGGAAACAGGTCAGTGCAACCATACAGCAGGGTTACCATAGTTCTTAATACACATCTGTGTCTCCCCCCACCATATCAGCTACAACAAACCGTTCATAGAATGCAATTGGTATATCGGCTGCTTACCTACCATTGGTACATATGTTGTACTGTACCAAGCTTTGTGCTATCTGTTTGTAGCCATGCTCCGCTGGCCTGTTACAGACTATTTCATCTGCATGCCATTGTCAATGCCACTGTGTGTATATATATATATATATATATATATATATATATATATATATATATGTATATATGTATATATATGTATATGTGTAGATATATCTTGTGGGTATTTATATACCTACATCTATATGACTGTCTGTATATCTGTAGACATACCTGTCTAATTACATATACCACAGATAATTATCTCTATGTGGGGTGCATACAGACATCTGGTCCACATTCTGTAACTGTCTTTCATTCACAGCTGCACTGCTCTGCTTACTGCAACACAGCCAGGTGTCACATATGAACACAGACTAATATTAAGGTAGTATATATGGTGAGAGATTGCTGGTAAGCCTATTATACACCTATGGCATTTGTGCATGCTACATTAGACATTAACATGACTATCCTGCGTGTGGTGTGCTCTGAAACCCATGTGTCTATCATGACGGCAGTACTTCCACCACCAGCTATTGCCCACACTAACCTACTAAACACACATATTATGGCTTAATTCTTTGTCAAGTTGTTCAGCAGAACTTCATTACAGGGACAACTACAGATGCACATATCAACATTCCACATACCACATACTACTTTCAATTACATACATATATGTTTTACATACATGTCATTTTCTTTTTTCCTGACAGCTGTGACTGCCTGTTGTTTACAGTTTACGTTATTTACTTCTTTTCGCTGTGTGTGTGTGTGTGTGTGTGTGTGTGTGTGTGTGTGTGTGTGTGTGTGTGTGTGTGTGTGTGTGTGTGTGTCTCTGTCTCTTTCTGTCTCTGTCTCTGTCTCTCTCTCTCTCTCTCTCCACTAGAGTGATTGAGCTGGTTTGAATGGATTGCAGCATGGCTTTTGTAAGTGATGTACATGATCAGGTGATGGGCTCTGCACCAATCAGTGTGCAACAGTTGCTAATTGCATGCAGCCTGCTGTGTAGTACTTCAGATAACCACTGTCATGGCAACCCAGTACTATAAAATACTGACTCATGTGGGCGTTGTTCCTTAACCTTTCAAGTATGGAGGACAACCTTCCTGTATGTGGGCAGCAGTGTTATAGACAGCAGTTTGCAATACCTCTTACAGCAGGAATTGCAGAGGCCAAGTACACATTCGTATGGGGTTCCAGACCTACAGACAGAGTGAGGAGTGTTCATATGTGCATTGTATATTGCAGGTCTTACAGTGTTTATGTGTATATAGTTGTTTAGGATGGAATGCAGTCTGTCTGCATAGCTCTCAACTGTGGGCCTATTCACATGATGGCCAGTGGATTGTGTGGTTGGTTTGGTCTGTGTACTACAAACTTGCCCTAAGTATATCTCTGGCAGTCTGTCTGTTGCGTGCTATCAGTACATAGCTACATCCATTTGTGTTTCTGATGTCGTATTCCTGCATAAGGGTATGTTGCAACAAATCCTGTAAGACCAGCAATATCCAGGATGCGTAACAGCAATTTTGCTAGTGTGGCCCTTTGTGCCTGCCTCTGGCCTCCACATATATGGTAGGCTTTGCCTGCTGTGATACAGTTAGGGGTTGTTGGATAATGGCCTATCATTATTTACTGCTAGCATTCCTGCTACCATCCCAGTCATATCGTGGACTCCCACAAAATGTGTTGGTCAGGGTCCATACATGTGACCAATACATTGACATTACCACAACTATTACATTCCCCCATAGGGCTTGAGTACAGGGTATAATTGGAGGCTGCTGAAGTACATCAGTAATTGTTGATTGTTACCTATCTTGAAGGCAAATCCTTTGTCTACTGTTGTACTAATTGAAGGCCTTGGCCTGGGGACAGCAAGGTATGTTATATATCCACATTTCTTAATCTACTGTTCTGTGTGGGCCTTGCGTTCATCACTGATTACATATGTCAGACTTCATGTGCTGCAAGTATTGACATACATTGTTGTATAGTACACAAATAAAGGTTTTCTGTGTATGCATACCTGTGTCTCGTGTCATGTCCTTTGAACTGTGAGTGGGATATGTTTAATGTAAGTATTCATATTTGTGGGACTGGTTGCCACACTGCAAATTCCACAGGTACCAGTTACAGGGCTTGTGGCTGAGGGATATACTTTGCACCCAGTCCTTCCACACTACTCCTACATATGTATGGCTACTAATACCTTTTGTCTGTGTATATGTGTATGTACCTATATGTATGTATGTATATATATATATATATATATATATATATATATATATATATATATCCCAATATATATATTATATATATATAGATATATATATATATATATATATATATATATATATATCCCAATATATATATTATATATATATAGATATATATTTGTATATATCTGAACATATTTGTCAATGTATAGATGTGTTTGCATATCTGAACCATTGTGATGCTTACCCCTTCCACATTGTACATTCCCTACGTTAGAATGACTTTTCTGCATGTTATGTTACAGATATCGCCCTGACATTTACAGGTGAATTGGCTTACTGTGAAAGAATTGTGGATGTGTCGTGGAGGGTCCTATAGCCAAACTATGCATGTGCTGTGTATTGGATTGCACAGCATATCTGTTAGGGCTGTGTGTGTGTGTGTGGGGGTAACATAGCACTAATTACCAGGTATCCCTCATTTGAGCCCCAACCCCCATTAACAGTGCATATGGTCTGTTATTTTGTAGTGAGTAGTTCAGGTGTTTGTTCCCATGTAGTAATGATATACACAGTTCTATCTGTATCTATATTTATATGCACCTATAGAAATCTTTATATGTACACATCTAGATATATATATATATATATATATATATATATATATATATCTATATAGATATATTTGTGGCTATATATATATATATATATATATATGTATGTATATATATATATATATATATATATATATATATATATATATATATATATATATATATATGCTCAGAATTAGTCCAAAATGATACAAAAATCACTGAACCCACAGACATTGCCAACATACTGGCAGACAGGTTCAGTGCAAACTTCACCCCTCTTCCAAAAGGAGAGATAACTATCCCAGCGGAGTGCAGCCTCCCAGACATCTCCAATGTGCAGGTGAAAGCTGCTCTCCAAAGCTAAAAACACAGCATCAATGGGACCGGATGGTGTCCCTGTGTGCTACACTAACTCAATGAGGAACTAAACCCACATAAGGCAGCTGTTTAATCTTAGCCTTACCACAGGATACGTGCCCAAGGAGTGGCGACGGCAACTGTGGTCCCACTCCACAAAGGCGGTGCCTCTACAGACCCTGGTAATTACCCATAAGCTTAACAAGCCTGGTCTGCAAAGCTATGGAGAGGATCATAATGGAACTCATAAACAAAGACATAGGGGACTTGCAGAAATTGGACCCACCCAGTTTGGCTTTGTCAAGGGCAGATCATGCCTTTGAATTTGGTCGACTTCTTCAAACAGTCACCAAGGCCATTGATGAGGGAAAGGCAGTCCATACAGCCTACCTTGACCTTGCAAAGCTTGACACAATACCCCACTGGGTATTATAGAGAAACTTACCAGCTTAAATGTAAACCCATATGTCACAAGATGGATTGCAAACTGGCTAAAGGACAGAACCCACAGGGTTAGAGTAGCTGGCGCCATGTCAGACTCCAAGCCGGTCACAAGTGGTGTCCCACGCTCAGTCCTTGGCCCTGTTGTTCGGCATCTACTTCAGAAGTACAGGCAAACATAGGAGGACTATGAGCTGACAAAGTTTGCAGATGACTGCAAACTGGGGAGCCATAGTGGAAAGTACATCGGACACAGATATTCTTCAGAGGGGTCTCACGGAAACTGATAGCTGGTGCCAGAGCCATGGCCTGAAGTTAAATGCCAAAAAATGTGTAGTCATACCTTCGGGAAAACAAGGTAACCCAAGCTACCATATAGGTGGCAATCCACTAAGCACAGAAGAGGTTATCAGGGACCTGGGGACCCAGGTTGACAGTGGCCTTTCTTTTGACACTCACATTGCTAAAGTGGTTAGAAAACCTTCTACATTGCCCACCTGATCATGAAGGGATTCACATCCAGATCAAGTGAGGTCATTGTTCCCCTACTCTTCACTTATCAGACCAATGATCGAGTACAATGCCCCATTCGGGATGTATCTCACCCGGCACCTGCAGCAATTGGAGAGACCCCAAAAGTTCCTCACCAAAAGGATAAAGGGACTCCAAAATCTGTCATATGCTGCCAGACTGAAGAAACTCCAGCTCTATTCAGTCGCATACCGCCTGCTCAGAGGTGACCTGTGCCTGACATACAAGGCCATGTCCAACCCAGAATTAATGGACATGCTCCACCTCAAAAAATCCAAATCTACCAGATCCACTAGAGCAAGCAACTTAAACCTTAGCACGGATATAAATAGGACATGCTGGAGGGATAGATTTGTCACCCAGAGACTCCCTATGTTGTGGAATAAAATCCTGGTCCATGTGAGGCAGAGCACCTTGCTGGCTATGTTCAAGAGAAATCTTGACCGGTGGATGGGAGATCGTAGGTTTACCTCTGGAATCATCTCTGTGTCACTGCTGGACAGAGGCACAACAAACTAATGGGCACAGTATTTTTTAACATAAGGTAAGCCACAAAACTCTGGGCTAGGCTTATAAATGCCTTAGGGCAGATAGCCTAGTATAAACCTATGAACCTATTTCTTTTTCTTTTCTTTTCTTAGTTTGGCCCAGTTTCCAATTTTGGTGTACCCTTTAATTACATGCTGTGAGACATTGTGATATGCTTTTTCTGTGTGGTACCTTGCGTATGAGTCATGCGTTGAACCATGCACAGTTAGTATGTCTCTTGACATTCATTCACAGTTGAGTGTTGGAAGGGGAGCTGTGCAGTGCAGCTTATAAAGGAACATTGCTGCCTTTTTCTCTTGCTGTTAACTTTGATCCCACTTCACTGAGCTGTAATTATGTAGGAGAGGTATGAGCTCACCAAGGAATCTTGTTTTCTTTGGCCCATGGGGGTAGGGTATGTGGATATTACTTAAATGGGTAACAAAGTTCACACCGGGGATCACACCAACAGCACTACTAGATAGGGGCCAAGGGTACTAGCTGCTAGTACAAGGGTCTAGGGAACTACTAAAGGGGCGGTGAATACCACAATGTGGCTGGGCTAATATATGCCTCGGGCAGATAGCCCAGTACCAACTATGAACCTATATATGTATATATATATATATATATATATATATATATATATATATATATATATGTATGTATGTATATATATATATATATATATATGTATGTATATATATATATATATATATATATATATATATATATATATATATATATATATATATGTATATATGTATGTATATATATATATATATATATATATATATATATATATATATCGCTGTCTATCTGTCTACATTTCCAGATATATATATCTGTCCATATGTCCATGCATGTTCGGATCATATTTTTGGCCTTTACCTCATTATAGGTTCATAGGTTCATAGGTTCATACTAGGCTATCTGCCAGGGCATTTACAAGCCTAGCCCATCGCTTTGTGGCTTAGGCCACCCTTTAGTATGGGGAACTATACCCATTATTTTGCTGTGCCTCTGTCGAGCAGTGACACTGAGGTAATCCCTGGGGTATATCTGCGATCTCCCATCCATTGGTCAAGATTTCTCTTGAACAAGGCCAGCGAGGTGCTCTGCCTCACATGTACCGGATTTTGTTCCACAGCATAGGAGTCTTTGGGTGATGAATCTATCCCTCCAGCACGCCCCATTAATAGCCGTGTCAAGGTTTAAGTCTCCGCCTTGTGGCTCTGATGGATCTAGATTTTTGAGGTGAAGCATATTCATCAAATCTGGGTTTGACATGGCCTTGTATGTTAGGCAAAGGTCACCTCTGAGCACGACTGAATAGAGCTGGAGTTCTTTCAGTCGGGCAGCATAGGACAGATTTTGAGACCCTTTATCCTTTTGGTGAGGAACTTTTGTGGCCTCTCCAGCTGCTGCAAGTGTCGGGTCAGATATATTCGAATGGGGCATTGTACTCAATCATTGGTCTGATGAGTGATGAGTAAAGGGAGACTATGACCTCCTTGATCTAGATGAGAATCCCTTCATGATAAGGTGGGCAATGTAGAAGGTCTTCCTAACTACTTTAGCTACATGGGTGTCGAATGACAGACTACTATCAACCTGGGTCCCCAGGTCCCTGATAACTTCTTCTGTGCTCAGTGGATTGCCACCTATTTGGTAGCTAGGGGTAACCTTGTTTTTCCCAAGGGTATGACTATGCATTTTTGGCATTTAACTTTAGGCCATGGCTCTGGCACCAGTTATCCGTTTCTGTGAGACCCTTCTGAAGGATATCTGTGTCAGATGTGTTACTATGGCCCAGTTTGCAGTCATCTGCAAACTTTGTCAGCCATAACCCTCCTGTGTTTGCTTGTACTTCGAAAAGTAGATGCCAAACAAGAGTGGGCCCAGGACTGAGCCCTGTGGGACACCACTTGTGACAGGCTTTGAGTCTGACATGGCGCCAGCAGCTCTGACCCTGTGGGTTCTGTCACTCAGCCAGTTTGCAACCCATCTTGTGATGTATGGGTTGACATTTGCTGATGAGTTTTTCAATGATACCTGAATGGGGTATTGTATCGAAGGCCTTAGCCAGATCGAGGTAGGCTGTATGGATTGCCTTTCCTCATCAATGGCTTTGGTGACTGTTTCAAAAGTCAACCAAGTTTAAAAGGCATGATCTGCCTTTGACAAAGCCAAACTGGGTTGGATCCAAAGTCTGCAAATTCCTATGTCTTTATTTATGAGGTCCATTATGATCCTCTCCATGGCTTTGCAGATAAGGCTTGTCAAGCTAATGGGCGGTAATTTCCAGGGTCGGTGGAGGCACCGCTTGTGAAGTGGTACCACAGTTGCAGTGCCACCCCTGGCACGTATCCAGAGGTAAGACTTTGATTAAACAGCTGTCCTAGCTGTGGGTTTAATTCCTCATTGAGTTCATGGAGCACACAGCCGGGACACCATCAGGTCCCATGGATGCTGTGTTTTTGCTTTGGAGAGCAGTTCTCACTTGGGCTGGAGATGTTTGGGGGCTGCAATCGTTTGGTATAGATATCTCCTTTGGGGAGGGGAGAAGTTTGCACTGAACCTGTCAGCCAGTATGTTGGCAATGTCTGTAGGATCAGTAATCTTCACATCATTTTGAACTAGCTCTGAGCATATCTGGGAGTTTCCTCCCAGGTTTCTAACATAGCTAAAGAAGGCCATATGATTGTCTTTTGAGTCTTTAGCTATTTTTCTCTCGAAATTTGCTTTGGATGATTTTATGAGAGCTCTTAGTTTTTACTTATAGTGACCAAGGGTGACTTACCTTTTAAGGTTTTTGCTCTATCTTGTAGTAGCTTCCTCCTTTTGTTGTAGAGTTTGTTTATGGCTGGGGTCCACCAGACTGGACGCTTGCCTTTGGTACAAAGAGTCTTTGTTTTGCTTGGGATTGCCTTATCCATGCAGTCCTGCAGGTGCTGGTAGAAGGCATTTGTAAGTGATTCAGGCTTGAGTACTGTTTCCACTGCTCGGGCCTTAAAGGAGACCACACTAGTCTTTAGAAGTGTGAAGTCGGCTTTGAGAAGTTCTTTACTGTGGTCTTTTTATTTCAGGTGGGGTGGGATGAGGACCTCCAGCGAGATTAGTTTGTGGTCTGATCTCACCAGTGAGGGTACACCTCGGTGTTGAACATTGTGCTCCCATGTTCGTGATGATGAGATCAAGTATGTTATCTCCTCTTGTGGGGATGGTGACTAGTTGTTCCATGGCATTTGAGTTTATGAATTCCAGGAACTTTTGGGCTAGGGTGTTTGGGCTTGAGTAGTGTTCCCAGTCTATATTAGGGTAATTGAAGTCACCTAGTATGATGGTGTTTGGTGATACATTTATCCCCTCTAGTGTTTTCAGGAAGGCCATGTGAGGTTCCTGAGTTTGTGAGGGTGGCCTGTAACATGCTACAATTTGCAGAGCAGTCTTGCCTATGGTTAATTGCACCTGGATGGTCTCCGATGCATCGTATTGCCACCAGTCTTGAGGTGTGGGTGTCCTTGATGAATATGGATACCCTCCTTTCTTGGTATTGTCCAGATTTTGGGGTCGCATGATATGAGGTAAAACCTGATAGCGCCGGGGTGCTCTCAGGAGCCTTGAACCAGGTTTCTGTCACAGCACAGACATCGATGTTCTCCATCATTCTGTTGGCAATTGCCATGGATGATCACAGGACTGTAGTCAGTAACTCGTGCCAACATTTTTGTGTTTCAGACTTCATCTCCTTCAAGATATGTGTTCTAATACATATCACTGTGTGACTAGTAACATTTTAGGTGTCTTAGAGCAGTATTTGACATATATCCCTACTTGTACCTACATTTTGGCACACTTTGTCCAGAATTCTTGCATTAAGTGGTTGTGTGGTATGATATTACTAGATTTCCTGTACTGTTGACTGCTTGTGCTGGATGATATGTTTGTGAAAACATCAGGTTATGTATATTTGCCATGGTTTAGTGGTAGATCACTTTGTGTATGGAGTGCAAGGTCCTTGGTTCAAGCCTTGGAGAGGCATTACAATTTGTTGCTGGACAGAACAAGGGACGTTGGCTACAGAGGGATTAAAGCACTTATATGCAGTTGTCAGCGGGTTTGCATGGGTTTGCGCAATGGTAAGCACTGCTAACCTCCACTTATGGTTTTGTACAGTCAGTTAGCTTCTGATTTCTCAACCTGTGTAGGCATAGCTTACCCCCGCACAAACCCACGCAAACATACTTACTGCTGCTTAAAAGTGCTGACTGCTACTTACCCCCGTGCTAATTTATTTAAAATAAAAGCAAAAGGGGTTGATAGGAAAGTGGTGACAAACGGGGCACAAAGAGGGAAAGACAGTAGGGAAAATAGCTAGGCATGTGCAGGAAGGGTGTGGGAAAGGTCCATAGCTGCCCATTTCTTCTACAGCAAAAGCTGTGCATATACACTATATTTGCAGGTACATTTGGACCCTCAAACCCCTGGGGGAGGGGTGAGGACAGCATATATTCATTGTGATGTCAAATAGTCCAGATTACATGTGTCCAGTGGACACGTGTGCAACATTGACAGCTATGTTTGGGCCGTGATTTTGTTGTGGGAACAGATTGCCCTTGTTTTATTTTTCAGGGGAGAGTGGGATGTTGGGGAGGGGTAGTAGGTAAATTTGGGGAGGGAGGTTGGGTAGGTTAACAGACAAGATACACAAGATGCATACAGGGCCAGTATATGACACATGTGGGGGGTAAACACCTTGTACAGGGAGGGGTGTATGGAAATCGCAAGCCCATGAGCCCCCAACTGGAAACAGTGGGACTGAAGTCCCCACCCATGGCTAGTCACCACTGCACCTTCATGGCCCCAAAGGTGGCTGTGCTGGGGGCTGTGTAGGAGGGGCAGGCTCACCCTCTAATAGCACCACTCAAGCTGGCATAGCTGCTCTCGATACTCCAGATTGAGCTCCCTACACACCATGGCTCAGACCTCTTGAGTGACAGGTTCCCCTCCACACCTGCTCCAAGGGGGGGATGAGCCCCATCCCCTGCAGCGGTTTCTCTCGAAGGTGGTGCAGTGCCCATGGAGGTGGAGGTCCCAGGCTGGGCCCCAGATGTGCTGGAGCCCAGTCCCATGGCCAGCTGGGGTGGGACAGGTGGGTCCGCTGGGACCGGCCTTCCCATACGAGCTGTGTTGTCACTGGTTTAAGGCAGATATGGTTTAGTAACAGTCAACAAACCTTCAGTATTAGTTATAACAGCATGCATAGGTATTTCCATTAACCCGACATGCCGGATTTAACACAGTTGCAGAGCAAGCAGAACACATGCATATATGGACCAACAGTGGCCATTACAAGAGCATGCAGGTGTCATTGATGGCAACAGGCCACCATTATGGGTGTATTATAACATGGCACATGCATAGAAACAAATGTGAAGATGTATAACCCATTAGGACATATGTCCCAACAAATGTTTGGAGTGTACATAAACCAGTTGATGAGTGTCATTGGGCTATTTCGCACATATGGTAGGGGTGAGAGAGTGTTCAGTTAACAACTGACATATCCTTGTAGTTTTCATGATATTCCTAGTCACTGTAGTGATATTTCCCTCACAAGTATTATTACACTACCCAATTGCCTTATATTCTACATTGGTATTTTTATAGATTATTATATATGTGACCTGTGTCTTACATACAGCTGCGACAAGATGCAGGTGTTAATGCAACATATGTTGTGTATTGCTGTCATACACTTTGGGTGAGGTGCTACAATGACAGGTTTGTTTTTCCTACACATTCTATGACTATGTACAAGTTTGACTTGCTGTTATATGTCATTAACAGCTGCCTACATTTCTGGGTTCCTCACACTGCTTTTTCAGGGGGACCGGGTACCAGGCTGGTGATATGGGCCATTTATCTGTACATGCTGGACAGACTAGAACAGTTGTGGGGTATGAATATGCATACAACTGTCTATCTGAACACTCTAGCCAATTCTGTACAGTTGTTGGGTGTAATTATACATACAGCTTTCTATCTGAACATTGTAACAAAATCCGTACAGTTGTGGGGTACGATTATGCATACAGCTTACTAGCACTTCTGGGATTCAAACCCCTGCTGTGTGTGACAACAAAATTATAGTTAGCATCACAGTACACTTTGCCATCAGGGAATTGATGTAAAGCTATCTACTGTCTTCTGTCTATGCCTCCCTCACTTGTACAATATGACTGACCTCTTGGCACTTCCAACATTGTTTTAAAAACATTACTACAAGGGTCTCTTCGTGTTTTCTTTCAGTGTACTGTTGCTGTTGAAAAATGGGGACTGTTGGTGGGGATATGCGGACACTTATTTATTTATTTTATTTATTTTTATTTTACATTTGTTTACCGGGATAGTCCGACTGGACACAGGTCCATTTTCAGCAGAGGCCCGGGGAGAAAAGCTCCACAAATAATTACAATACATTCTTTTGGTTAACATTAACAGTTAGACAGAACCTTAGTTAATTAACATTCGTATGATATGAGACAGTATTCATGAAGACAGTTACAAAGTTAGTTACATTACAATAGTAGAATTTGCAGACAGTTACAAAGTTTGTTACATTACAATAGTAATATTTGCAAGGTACAGGATATTTTTGCTCAGAGTACAGTATGTTTGTTGAATATGGATCAAAACAGTAGTTTGATCTGAGCTTTATAGAAGTATTTGCTAAAATTTGTGCAAAAGGGGTAAGATGGTAGAGCATAATTGGTGGTATAGCTTTGTGTCACTAAGCTATTAGTGGTTGAGGACAATGGTGTTTAAGTGAGTACTAATAGCTGTGACTTGTTTGGTCTAGCCTGGGAGAAGACATGGACATTGCCAGTGTTGCATAAAATGTGATTTTATGTTTTTTTTGAAGAGGGAAGGTGAGGATATTGAGGTTAGGTGATTGGGTAGGAGGTTCCAGGTTTTAGCAATGCAGCAGGTGTAGAGTGATTTGCCAGCTTCATTTTTGTGCTTGATGACCTTTATGTGGTTTTGTTGTGTTGATCTTAAGTTTCTGGAGGGAGTATAGTGTTGAATTAATTGTTGCAAGGCTGGGGTTTTCCTAGGAAGGTAGTAGAGCTTATGGACAGTGGTGAGTTGGTTGAGTTGAAGGATTTGGGGTAACTCAAGCCAGTTGAGTTGTCTGAGGGATTGGCAGTGATGGGACCTATATGTGGCTTCATTAGCAAATTTTGCAATTTTGTTGTAGCATGACTCAATTTTGAAAGTTCTGCTTGGTGAAGGTTTGTTAAGATTGCGGAGGCATACAGAAGTATAGATAACAGATGAGTTCTGGCTATGGTGGCTTTTGTGTGTCTGGTCATGTAGTTGTGGTTTCTATAAAGGAGTCCCATCTTTTTATTGACTTTCTTGATTGTTTGAGAGATATGGATGTCATATTTAAGTTTATTATCAATTACTACTCCTAACAGCTTGGTGTGAGGTGTAGGGGTAATGGTAGTGTTGTCTTTGGATATTATTGAAAAGTTATTGTTTATGGGGGGGGATCTACTTGGGCTAAAAAGAATAAGTTGAGTTTTCTTTGGGTTAAGTAACAATTTGATGTTTGCGAACCATTCTTCGGCAAGGGTAAAGTTATTTTGTGTTATAATTTGGAGTTCATCAAGGGTGCTAGCAGCACTTATTATAGTGGTATCATCTGCATATTGGACTATTGAGGCGGAGGGTAGAGATGGTGCTATGTCATTAGTGAATAATGAGAATAATAGTGGGCCAAGGATGGACCCTTGTCGTACACCAATGGTTATTGGGAGTAGGGGCGACAGTTGGTTTACCCAGAGAACAGCTTGTTGTCGGTTAGATAAATAGCTACTGAACCAGGATAAGGTGGAAGAGTTTATGTTAAAAGTGGCAAGATTTTCTAGTAGTAAACTGTGGTTCACCATGTCAAAGGCTTTTGATTGGTCTAGGAATACTGAGGATACAAGCAGGCTGTTGTTTCTGTGGGCATTAATATTATTTGAGAAGGATAGCAATGCTGTGGTTGTACTGTGTGATGGTCTGAATCCATGTTGGGAGTGTGATAATAGATTGTTGTTAAGCAGAAATTTCATTAGTTGCGAGTGGACTACTCTCTCTAGAATCTTTGATAGGGGTGAAAGTATTGCATGGGCGGTCTCGCTCTTTTATGTCCACATTCTTCTGTTCTACTTTGCAGGGGCATGTTTATTCTGAGAGCTCTGCTTTCAGCCACACCCCCTGCACTCATCCACGCTCCGTGTAGCATTAGGTGTTCAGGCAGCGCACCTTCCATAATATGCATGGCGTGCTGCCATTCTCCTCTTAAACTGGACCTTCCGTGCAGGACTAGAGTAGTCCTGCACGGAGGATTAGTGAATCCGAGGGATTATGCCATCTCTTTACTGTGAATCATCTTATACTCTAGTTACATAAGAATATAAATAAACCAGAACAGCAGCAAAACTGGTGACAGGAAAGCTGTAACAGGGAAATTTATGCTATCAGAGTATTTTCTGTGACCAGTCAAGCTCCAGTTGCACACACAATTCTATATGCTGCAAAGCTCTGCCACTGGGTTATACTGAGGACTGTTCATCCATGACAGTTTCCACACCTAAAAAAGTGAACTTTATTTGTTATCACATATAAATGCAGATAACAGAAAAGGCTCTTGATTGATCCATTCTGTCTAGCTTCTATGCATACTGAACAGTGTTCTCTACTGACTTGCCATAGTTTACTTGTGTATTCTTGTTCTAGCCACATTTGCTCTTTACTGGTAGTTTTCTCCTTTCCTTTGTCACTTTTCTAAACAGATTTTTTTGACTGCATTGGCATTCTTTATTAATAATAACTTTTCAAGTATTAGTGAAGGGGAAAGGGGCTTACTACCCCAAACTTTTAAAGATTGATTCCTTAGAATAGGAGTGTTCCTCCAATACCCATATCTTCCATTAGCAGGAACAACTTTTTGAATACTCATATAAGCAGGATGTCCAACTGTGCATAAATATGGCCTGCACCCATAACTGTCCTAGGTTCATATGTTCATAGGAGGTTGTTAAGTTAATGGCCCTAGATCCTTTAGAAGCCTAGCCGTTTAAATAGCATGCGTACCCTAACTGACCATGGTTGGATGGTCATTGTTAGCAGAGCAATTCTGTGATCAGCACTGAGTGCCCCAGTCCATGAGGAACATAGGTGAGACCCTGGGGTGAATTTACAGGCACCCTTCCAGTTGTTATTGTTGCTTTTATAATAAAGTCATTGAGGAGCTCTGTTTCACATAAAGTGGAAGCATATTCCAGAGGAGTAGCAATAGAACTAAGATGCTTTCCTCAAAAAAAAAAGGAAGCCAATCTGGTGGTCCACTGCAATAAACAAACTCTACAACAGAAGGAAGAAACTGATGTGGAATAAGGCAAAGTCCCAAGACTGGAAAAACTTCCTTATCAGCCTCAACAAAAGGTTGATATCCCTCATCAAATCCTCTAAAGCTAGCTATGAAAACAGAATGGCAGCAGATAGTAAAGACAACCACAAGACCTTCTATAGTTATGTAAAGAATCTCCACAGCAATACCCAGATTTGCTCTGAGCTACCTCACAGTGGTACCTCCTATACCGAGCCAACAGATATTGCCAATATACTGGCCGACAGATTCAGTGCTAACTTTACCCCTCCCAAAGGACCAATCACAATACCAGTAGATTGCCAGGCACCCATTATTACTGCTGCACAAGTTAAAACAGCACTGTCCAAGGCCAAGAATACAGCTTCTAGGGGACCTGACAATATCCCTGGCTGTGTTCTACATGAACTACAGAGTGAACTGGCACCTCACCTGTGTGCCCTGTTCAATCACAGCCTCACCTCAGGCTTTGTCCCTACCGAATGGTGCACTGCTACAGTCATCCCTGTCCACAAAGGAGGAGTGACTACAGACCCTGGGAATTATCAACCAAATAGCCTGATAAGGCTGATATGCAAAGCTATGGAATGCATCATCATGGACCTAATAAACAAGGATATAGGGAATCTCCAAACTCTGGATCCTACACAGTTTGGTTTGTGAAGGGTAGATCATGCCTGCTCAATTTGGTCGACTTCTTTGAGTCAGTCACCATAGCTGTGTATGAAGGCAAAGTGGTTCATACAGCCTACCTTGATCTGGCCAAGGCCTTTGATATCATTCCCCACTCAGGAATCATAGAAAAACTTACTAAGGTAGGCATCAACCCCTATATCACTAGGTGGGTTGCAAACTGGCTCACAGATAGAACCCACAGTGTGAAAATAGATGACTCCAAGTCAGACTGCCGACCAGTCACGAGTGGAGTCCCACAAGGTTCAGTCTTGGGTCCTCTCATGTTTGGCATCTACTTCTCTGAAGTCCAGGCCAACATGAAGGGATGCTGGCTGACAAAGCTCACAGATGATTGCAAGTTGGGAGCTATTATTGACTCCCTAAGTGATGTTGACATCCTACAGAAAGGCCTCAATGAGACCAACGACTGGTGTCAGAACCATGGCCTTAAGCTCAATGCCAAAAAATGTCATCATCCGCCTTGGAAAAAACCCGGTTTCCTTGAATTACCACATTGAGATGATAGTCCACTGAACACAAAAGGTGTTATAAGAGATCTGGGAACACAGGTTGACAGCAACCTCTCTTTTGACCACCACGTTGCCACTGTGGTCAAAAAGTCCTTCTGTGTGGCACATCTCATTACTAAGGGTTTTGCATCCAGGAAGAGGTCATTGTCTCCCTCTACTCTTCCCTCAGTAGGCCAATCATCGAGTGCTATGCCCCATTTGGCAGGTACCTCACCAGACACCTGCAACAACTGGAGAGACTGCAAAAGTACCTCACAAGGAGGATCCTAGGCCTTAAACACTTCTCCTATATGGACAGACTCAAAAAACTTCAACTATTCTCTGTCTCATACAGCCTACTTAGAAGCGATCTCTGCTTGACTTACAGAGCCATGTCTGACCCAGTTCTGTTAGAAATGCTACATCTAAAGAAATCCCAATCCCTCCGCACCACATGCTCCAGAGACCTTAACCTCATTACCACAATCAACAGAACATGCTGGAGGGACTGGTTCAGAACCTAGAGACTGCCCATGCTGTGGAATTATACATGTCAAGCAGAGCATCTCACTGGCCCTCTTCAAGAGAAATCTTGATGAGTGGATGGGAAATAGAAAATTTACCCCGGAGATCACTCCAATGGCTCTACTTGACAGAGGTACGAGGAACTAAGGTTGGGTGGCACGATGTCAGGGTAATCCTATGGGCTAGGCTTGTAAAAGCTCCAGGGCCCCATTAGCCTAGTACACACCTATGAACCTATAATGGTCTGATAAGGGTCAAGTATAGCAGTGTTATAACCTCATTAGTCTTGGATGTAATGCCATTATTTATAAGATGCACAATGTAGAAGGCTTTCCTTAACACTATGGAGACATGGTGACTGAAGTTTAGATTGCTATCAACCTGTGTTCCCAAATCTCACATCACTGGGTTTGAGCTTAGAGGGATGCTACCTGTGTCATAATTAGCAGGTGCTACTTCTATGCCAAAGGGGATAATGAGACATTTTTTTGCATTTAGTTTTAGTCGGTGACTTTGGCGCCAGTCATTTGTCTGCATCAGCCCCTTCTGTAATATGTTAACATTGTTAGGTTCTCTGTGATTGCTCCCAGTTTACAGACATCTGCAAACTTGGCAAGCCACAGGCCATCTGCTTTCACCTGGCCTCTAAGGAAATAGATTCCAAAAAAAGTAGAGGGCCCAGCAGAGATCCTTGTGGTACCCTACTAGTAATTGGTTTACTGGTGGAGGTGGACTTCCAAACTTTGACAGTGTGCATTCTGTCCATGAGCCAGTTGGCTACCCATCTAGTGATGTAGGGGTTGATCCCCAGCTGGGAGAGTTTCTCTATGATCCCTGAGTGGGGGATTGTATCAGAAGCCTTCACTAAATCAAGGTAGGCAGTATGTACTATTTTGCCCTCATCCAAGGCTTTGGTGACATTCTCAAAAAAGTCTACCAGGTTTAATAAGCAAGATCTACCCTTGACAAAACCAAACTGGGTCAGGTCAAGAGTTTGAAGGTTGTCTATGTCCTTGTTGATAAGGTCCATGATGATTCTTTCCACAGCATTGCAGGTAAGGCTTATGGGTCAGTAGTTCCCAGGGTCAGTTGATGGACTGCCTTTGTGCAAGGGGATTACTGTTGCTGTTCTCAACTCCTTGCCGGAACAAAGCCGTTGCTCAGGCTATGATTAAAGAGAGCGCCAAGTGGTTCTACTAGGTCTTGTTTTAGATTGTTTAGTAAGCAGCCTGGGATGTTACCTGGCCTCATAGAAGCTGTGTGTTTGGCCTTGGAGAGTGCTTGTATGACCTGTTCTTTGGAGATACTTGATAGAGGACTGGTATTAGAAATGCTCTGGGATATGGCTGGTGGGGACAGGGAGGGGAGGTGAAGTTACTGTCAAATATGTCAGCTAGCAGGTTGGCAATTCCCTCAGGCTCACTGTGAATGGTTGATTGGTACTATCCACTATAAGTTCAGCACACAGCTGGGCATTCCCTTTTAGGTTTCAAACATAATTAAAGAATGTCTTATGAGTGTCTTTAGCTAGAGATGCTAATTTAGTCTCATAACTAGCCATATTGAATTTTACAAGATATCTCATTTGCTTGTTCAAGCTGTGTAGGGTATCCTTCCTCTGTTGAGTAAGTTCCCTCTTGTTCTTAGACATCAGTTTCTTTCTTTTGTTGTATAACTCATTTATACTTACAGTCTACCAAAGTGGCTTGTGTTTTTTGGGAGGACCTGGTTTTGTTCCTGTCAGGTACAATTGAGTTACTACATTTGTTTAAATGGCTATATAGGGCATGTGTGTACTCCTCTGCATAGGAGACATTGTTGGATGTGGTAGCAGGGGCTTGTAAACTTTTTATACCATCGCTTAGTAAGCTAAAGTTTACTTTGGAGACATTTTTAAGTTTTTTGCTCCTGTGGGGGTGTCAGGACTGATCTTTACTTCAAATGAGACAGATTTATGGTCTGATGTTACCAGGGAGGGCAACACACAGTGGGTAGTGCAGTGACCCCCCCCCCCAATGTCGGTGAGCACTAGGTCTAGGATATTTGAGCCCCTTGTGGGAGTACAGACCAAATGTTACAGGGCATTTGAATTTACAAAGTCCAGGAACCTCATAGCAATTGTGATTGTGCTCATATAAGTTACCCAATCCATGGAAGGATAGTTGAAATCTCCCATGACCAAGGCGTTTGGCTGTATACTGACTTTAGCAAATCCAGGTAGGTGGTGTACTTCTCCTGGTTCATGGTGGGGGACCTGTAGCTTGCGATGATGTGGTCAGGTATTTTACCTATTGTTATTTGGACCTGGAGTAGCTCAAGAAAGTTGTACTGTTTTACCAGTCTCAAAGTGAATTTGGATTTTAATGAAAATAACATACAAAACGAGGTAAATGGAGCTAAAAAAAAGATAATGGAGGGGAAATGAAATTTCTGGTTATGTTGTGAATTTAACAAATGCCAGTTTTACTGATTTAGAATTAAGAGTACTAAATAAGGGATTGAAGTTCATCCCGACTGTTTTGCCTAGATTATATGAAATGAAGATAGAAATTTTCAAATTTGTACGCAAGTTACATCTGTCTTATTTCTTTCTCAATAAGGGCAGTGAATATAATATAGTTGATTCATTTATGGAAACTGATGAAAGCGATGGTAGCTTTTATTCATGTGAATCAGATGCATATTGCAAATTGAATACAGACAAAATATCATGTAAAAGTAACTTCCTTCCTCCTATCAGTGATGAAACCATTCAACAGTTTTCTACCTTTTTAAATTATATTGTAGAAAAGGAATATGAAATGTTCTGTGTAAAAAGTAGGAATGTTGTATATAATTTAACAAAGGAAGAGTGGAAAAGCATAATAGAATTGAGTAAGAGAAGTGAACTTATTTTTAAACCAGCTGATAAAGGAGGTAAATTAGTAGTTCAGCATTATACACAATACCTCGATATGTGTTTAACACATTTAAATAATGAGGAAGTATATATGAAAGTGAGCATGAATTACTATCAGCAGGCTGTTCAAGACTATGAAAAATTGTTAAGGAAAAGTATAAGGTTAAATTATTTGTCAGAGGAAGATGTATTGCACAAATTCAACAGTGAAGGAAGTACTATGGCACATTTCTTTTGTGTGCCAAAAATTCACAAAAGTATGGAGAAGCCTCCAGGCTGACCTATTGTGTTGCCTTGTGGATTTTTTACACATAATGTTTAATGCCAAAAGCAATGGCATTGTCTTCCTATGGTAATTTGACTTTAAAGAGAAAGTGAAACAAATAAATTGGAATAAGGATAAATATCTTTTGTTGATGGATGTGACTAGCTTATACACAAGTATAAAGCATGAATATGGGTTGGAAGCGGTCCTGTACTTCTTGGGGGATAACCCTAATACCCATTTCATAATTGAATTCATACATTTTTGTTTAGAAAATAACATCTTTGAATTCAATGGTCAGTTGTATAAACATACAAACCTCATAGCAAATGTGTTTGTGCTCATATAAGTTACCCAATCCATGGAAGGATAGTTGAAATCTCCCATGACCAAGGTGTTTGGCTGTATACTGACTCTAGCAAATCCAGGTAGGTGGTGTGGTTCTCCTGGTTCATGGTGGGGGACCTGTAGCTTGCGTTGATGTGGTCGGGTATTTTACCTATTGTTATTTGGACCTGGAGTAGCTCAAGAAAGTTGTACTGTTTTACCAGTCTCAAAGTGAATTTGGATTTTAATGAAAATGGATACACTTCCACCTTTGGTTCTTTAACGCTTGTTTTGGGGTCTGAATGTGTGAAAGGCATTGTAATCTTGTACAACTGGGGTGCTGTCTGTGGCCTTGAATCAAGTCTCCGTGAGTGCACAGATATCAGCATCTTCCAAGGTGAGGAGTGCTTCCAGGGAGTGCAGTTTACTATTTAGGCTCCTAGTGTTAAGCAACATAACTTTCAGTTTGTCTCTAGTGGATTTCTTTATGTCTGGAGTTTTGTCGTTTTGACATTGCCTAAAAAAGGCACTATGGGGAGGCAAGTGTCTTTGTCAGTACCCAAAACCCTTGAGGAAGCAGGTGAAGGCCCTCTCTAGTAAAGCAGAGTGGTCTGTTGGCCAGGTGTTCCCAGGCTGACACATAGTGGATCCCCCCAGAGAGACACTAGAAGCTAAGCCAATTGCTGAAATCAATCATTTTTGTTTGTATTGTAGCATCATCCTAGGTGAAGGTACAATGCTGCTTAGGGCTAAAGACATACCTGCTTGGACACAATCTGAAAGTTCAGTCATGTCTCTCTTTATGTAGTGCAGAGACATGCATCTCCAGTGATTCACTCCAACATGTACTATGACAGAGTCATAACAGTAATTGTTGCAAATTGACTTGTGCGTGTGTGATTTGATGGATCCTGGCACCTGACAGGCAGCTGACCATGACCTTCTCCTTGTTCAAGCTGGTGAGGGGGATATCTGTGTGTCTCACTACTGAGTCATCTATGACCAGGACATTAGGCTTTCAGGTGTTTTGCCTTAGGGGCTTTATTGCTGAGGCACTGATATATGTGTTTTTGCATGTAGTAGATTCTGTCCATGTATCAGCATGGGTGGGTTGTTTGCGGTTGGGAGGTCTCTGGTCTTTTGGTAGACTCTTAGTGAGCACCTCTGCATATGTGGGTTTACGTATCTTGACCTTATCTTGTGTGAGAGGAGAAGTGCGTGTGCTGACAACCTATTTGATATCTTGTTTATTGTTACATAAGAAGACTGATTCTAGTTTTGTGGTATAATTACATCTCTCACATACTGTATTTGTTTCCTTTAGTAGTAAGTGGATGTCAGTATACATGAGGCAATTGCTACATTGCCTCAGGATGCCCATGTTAATCAGGCTGGCTACAGAAATGTTGGGAACTGACTGTTCATAATAGCAGGTGGTCCTTAAGTACTAATTTGTGAGAAGGTAAGTTAGATCAGCTTTTGTTCTGAGGTTGACAGGGGGACTATTTCTATGGAGGATCAGGGGTGGCGACACTGGTCACTGTTCAGCTAGCTTGCCTGCAGTGCAAGAGTGAGCAGCTGAGTTGTCAGATGTCCCAAAATATTTCTGGAAGGGCTCAATGGTTCAACTCGAACAGTTTTGTTCTGTCTGTGCTTTAGGATGCTTTTAAACATAATTATTTTACCTCCTTATATAGTCAGTTGCAGTATAAGATAAGAGGGGGTACATAAATCCACTGCCTGAAATCAATGCAAAATATAAATGGCAATCACCCTATCTTGGTGCAGTTGCTGATAACTTGCACTGTTAGCCAGGACGATGTGGGAATATGTGTTTTAATAGGTTATGGAAAGAGTAATAAATGATTACATATGGCTGTTACAGTAATTGAAATATATTAGTATATTATCTGTCTTTCTTTATGTGTCTTGCAAGTTTATTAACATTACGTATTACAAAGTACTCTGGTGGGCTTTTTTGCTTATGTTGCCTCTGCTGCCTGCCAATTACTAACCGTCTTAGTCCGCAGACTCATTTGTTCCTTCTTTACCATAACTGAGAATCAGCTGAGAGGAAACATTGTTTAGGTAGCCATTGGATGGTTTGAGACATTTTCCATTTTTTGTAGCCCTCAATCCCTGCACATATATGGCTGTGCAGTGGAAGAGGCATGTAATGGGCTGTTTGTGTTGCATATTCACTCATTTCTTCAAGGGACATTACTTCAAACAGCTCCACCCACTAACCTTGAAACATGGGAGGTAGTTTCTTTAGTCTCCGCCAATGAAATTGCAGCTGCTTTGTCTGTCCCCAAGTGCACACCACCAATGAAATTGCAGCTGCTTTGTCTGTCCCCAAGTGCACACAACTTTCTTCACCTCCCAGGATAGGCAAGCAGTCTACAACCCCTCATTCCTCTCATCTGTGTCTAGCTCTTCAAGTACCAGGGCTGCTAATTAAACCCTGGCTGCCTGGGCTGTAGTCAAGGATGGAGCCATCCCTTTATAACATGTAGGCATTGAAGGTATGATTCCGGGATTCCACTGAAAATGGGACATTTCATTAGTGTGTTTCTGGTCGATTGATCTAAAAAAATAAATAAAGGATGCCTGTCATTTGTGAAAAACACTCTTTCAGTGAGTGTTAATGCAGTGAAGTAAATTCTCAATGAAAGACACTTTCAGCACCCATAAAGTTTGCCCTTTGTTGTGTGAAGATGGGTTTTATATGAGTAATTATGGGAGTGTGGGGGTGTTCTTCCACATGGGGGATACAGAGCAGCTTACTCCCTTAGGAAAAAAGATAGTTTAAGGTTTATTGAAAGTGGATTTCAGTGGGTTATTTTTATGGCTTCAGTGTATGCTCTCGTTTGATCAACATGATTCTTAAGTAAATACATAAATAAATATACATTTATATATATATATATATATATATATATATATATATATATATGTATATATAAAGTTTAGCTGAGGAAATTCTGGAGATTGCTCTATTGTTTATCCATGAGTGGAAACTTCTAGACATTAGAATTTTATGGCTTCATAGACTACTCGAAGTTAGAGTCAATGGTGGTCCAGGTATTGTACAAAATATCAGGATTTATTAGCATAAGTCTCAAAAGGGTAGAGTTTTACCTTTGAAACTGCTCCAGCCTTACTTTTGTGGTCCTCTTCCTGCTGCATATCCTGGAAATGTTACTTGAGACTTGAGGGATACAAATGGTTTAGGTAAAGTGCCAAAACAGGGACTTCACACATAGGCAATATCCTGCAAAGGAAAATTCTGACAATCTATTGTACTCGTGGTTGGACTTTGTGGCTCATTTTAGAAACAGCAGGAGTTTGTTAACCAGGGATAGGACTTAAAAGTTACATTTGTTTATTTTGTAAAGTTTCAGCAGTATAGGGAATTACAAAATCTGTTGACCCCATCACTCTCTGATACTTATGAATTAGAAAGTTTGACATGAATCTGAAGAATTAAGTTGCAAACCCCAAAATTGTGAAAAAGGGTGCAGAATTCCCCCATTTTCTGAAGTATGCTCATTTCATAGATGGTACATTTATAGTTTGGGACACAGGGGAATCTCCCAGATAGGGTTATAGGAGGGTAGTGTTATCTGCATTAAAAGAAAGAAATTGAAACAGCTTTTTTTTGTACTTTTTAGACTTGTAGTTTCTGTCCTCAGAATTAAATGTGAAGCTTATGTATTACCTGTGATGGGCGGCCGCGGGGGTGCAGTGGTTAGCATTGCCGCCTCACAGCAAGAGGTTCTCCAGTTCGATTCTCATCTGAGGTGCCTTCTGTGCGGAGTCTGCTCCGGTTTCCTCCCAAAGACATGCAATAGGTGGATTGGACACTCTAAATTGGCCCTAGGTGTGTGTGTGTGTGTGTGTGTGTGTGTGTGTGTGTGTGTGTGTGTGTGTGTGTGTGTGCATGTGTGCCTTCTGTGGAAGGTTGGGCACCGGGCTGGCAACTCGACACTGTAAAACTCCACTGCCAATCATGAGCGGACAGATGATCTGCTGTGGTGACCCCTAACTGGAAAAAGCCGAAAGAAGAAGATGTAAAGCTGCTATGTACTTTTATTTTTTTTTATTTTTTTGAAGCATGGAGCAATAGCAGGAAAGACTCAAGATGCTTTCTGTTTTCTTGTGTGGGAAGCTTTGAAGAAGTCTAAGTAGTAGAAGGGATTTTGTTCCACTTCCAGAAAATTGTGGTCCATTTCAGAAAGGACTCCAGCTCTGTATTGATTTCATAATGTAGAATTATTGTGCTAGGTAGGCTTCTTTTCCCCTGCTAGGTAGGCTTCTTTTCCCCTGCTAGGTAGGCCTCTTTTCCCCAGTTGTTTATCTGTTGTTTCAGTTACTTAATTAGAGTTGGTGGTCAGGACTGAGTAAGCCTTCAAAAACCCAGAATATAGACAAGATTTATGAAAAAATAATGTGGCTTGTTTTATGAGCAAATGCTATTCATAAAACAACCTATTAACCCTAACCTTCAGTCAGGAAACCATTTAATGTTGGATCTTATTATTATCAATTTGAACCATCACTGTCTGGATACAAAAATTCTACCAAACTTCCTAAGTGACCATTGCCCAATTTGATCTGATTGGTCATTCAAATCAATAAAGCCAGCTCCTCAAACATTAACAGAAAAGCCATTCTCTTAACATAAACTGGCAACACTTGACTCTCACTTGAATGCTATTGACTGAACTCTCTGTTAGGTAAAAGATCCCATAGCTGCATTCTTATTTTTCTCTAACAATGTGGGGGTACAATATGGATGTGCTGCTGTATCACCCTGCCTCTGCAGCAGCTCAGTCAAAGTCTCAACCCTAATCCATCCTTAGATTAAGGCCCTCTCTTACATATCATTTGCATCAACCAGGTATTGTTATGTGTGAGAATACTCATCCATCCCTGCTTCTCAGTCAGTCGCCCAAGCTGGTAATTAAACCCAGGTTAGATAGGCTGCAGTCAGGGCTTTATCCCCCTATGTCACTGGAGTAGCGCCCTTCCTGAGTAGGAGTAGTTAGGTTTTGCCAGAGATCCTGTATTGTTGTGCCTGTAAAAAGGCTATCTGTTGATCTTTGAGTTGATATTTGTATATTAGGGATATATTCTTACAGTGTCTTAATAACTTGGCTTAGTCTTGAACTGTTTAGCTTTTTCATGGATTTTGTATTCCCTGTTTGGCTATACAGATGGAATGGTAGCGATCCTGAAGGATGGAAGTGGGTATGAATGTATCATGGAATGCTCTTAGAGTCATAAATTCAGTATTTGGCCTATCACTAAATTTTTTGAAATCTCCATTTTTTTTTTTGTTTCAGGAAAAGAAATGACAATGTAATAGTATGCATTTTGTTTGGCTTCATCTCATGATGCCAATGATTTATTTAGTTTCTTAAGAAAATGATATTTACAACTGGGACTTAGTCTTTCAGAAAGCAAGACAGCTATTGCATATGTCAAAATAGGATAAGCTACACATGTAATGTTAAGAAAGTGTTGTAATTAAACACTGTTTCTTCCTGTCTTTATGTTGGGAAGTTCCATCATTTATCTGCTCATTGTGAGGCGGTATAAGATGACTGTTCTTTAGGGCCGTTGGGGGCTGCAGGTTCAACCTCATTGCTCAAGATACAGCATATATGCAGCAAACAGAGGGTGGTCAAGGTATGGTTCACCTAGTCACATTTGTACACTTATTTTTGCACACAGTTTTTCTAAATAAGTCATTATCGAATAGTTACTTGGTGGGAAATATACTTCAGCTTTTGCATCGTTCATGATGGGAGAGCTGGGAAGGTGTGACTGCCTGAAAGGCATGTGCAGGTCTATGACAATGTAAATGGTTCAAAAGAGTTTCATATTTGTTTCAAGTCTGTGAGTGAATAATTCTTCCACTGCAAAAGTCCCTGTGATAATTTTCTTCTGCTGTTATCCTGTGGGAAGCCTTTTGAAAAAGGGAAATCAATGTATAAATGTGCACCTGAAAGATCGCATTCCTTGCCATGGTGTTAGGGCCTAGAAGAAATCATGGGTCATTTCATTACAGTGTAGGGGATTCTTTGTGTTCTGAGAAGCCTGTTTTAATATCTAGAGTTTATAGATGTTTTTGTACCTGCTCTGTAGAATTTGTTGTATTTGTTTGAGGTGTATTATGCCTTGGATGCACTGACTATTCTGATGCTCATTTTTTTGTACAATGTCTATTTTCATTTGACTTATAGGTTTGTGGGTGAATGCTACACTAACTGCCCTGAAGGGCCAATTTAAGCCTAGTCAATAACACAAGGTCAGAATCAAACCCTCTACCTTGTGTCCATGAAGCAAATACTTTAACATTTATGCCTACACACTCATCCCTTTTTTTTTTTTTTTTTTTTACTTTTTATGACTTGATGTCATAAAAGATCTTAATAAACCCTGAGAAATATATTTGGCAGAATATGGGATGGGTCTGGGTATCAACATTTGTAGTGTTTCCTTTCTCATATAATTTTGATATTTCCTAGATAACTTAATTGCATTTTATTTTTATTAATAAAAGCATGGCAGGATGCATACTCCTTTTTCTCCTAAGTGAAAGGATCTTTTACATCTTCCTGAGTTACCACCAACTCAGGCAGATGGGAAACTAGTTTAATGTTCATTTTTATTTCTGGTGTCTTACTTTGTGATGTAGGATACACGATCCCTTTTTGCTATTATATTATTTCCTTGCTGGTACATCTTATTGTATAGTTATGTTGTTTATATACAGTGTGCTGCATGTGCTCATTTTCCATATAATGTAATGTAAAAGTATTGTACTGCCTAGAGTGTTTACTGACCGGTAGTGCAATTAGGATCTATTGGTCCTATCTGCAGGATGGTCCTGCAATGACATTTTAATGAGGGCTTTTATAAATTGGTTACTCCACTCTTCCTATACCCAGGTTTAGATTTAGAAACTAAATTAGTGCCCAGTGTGTTGCACCCTTTCTGTATTCAACCCTAATATACATCACGCAGTTTGTGCTTTGAAAAGAGGTGCTTGCTTATAGCTGTTTTACTACTTAAAGTAAATGCAAACAGGAAGCAATAAACCTTTTCTAGTGGAATACAGTGCAGGAAATGGATCTTTAAGTGCCCTGTAGGACTTACTGTTTCCTACCTAAGAGCTTTCATTCATTTATACATTTTATTACTTTCTGTATCTAAATCAGAGTCACAGGATAGACAGAGCCTGTCTCAGCATTCACTAGGTGCAAAACAGAGGAATTAATCATGAGTGGTTAGAAAAACATTTTATATAGCCCACCTAATCATGAAGGGATTCACATCTAGATCAGGGGAGGTCATCGTGCCTCTTTACTCATCCCTCATCAGGCCCATAATCGAGGACAATGCCCCTTTTGGGATGTACCTTACTAAACACCTGCAGCAACTGGAAAGACCCCAAAAGTACCCCACCAAGAGGATTAAAGGGCTCAAACAGATGCCATATGCTGCCCAGTTAAAGAAACTCCAGCTCTACTCAGTGGCATACCGCCTGCTCAGAGGTGACCTGTGCCTGACGTATAAAGCCATGTCCATCCGGGAATTAAGGGACATGCTGCACCTCAAAAAATCCAAATCCCATCGAGCTACACGCTCGAGAGACTTGAACCTCAGCACTGAAATAAATAGGACATGCTGGAGGGACAGATTCATAACCCAGAGGCTCCCTTCACTCTGGAATAAAATCCCAGTCCAGGTTAGGCAGAGTCCCTCATTGACTCTCTTCAAGAGGAATCTTGATGAGTGGATGAGAGATCGTAGGTTTACTCCGGGTATCACTTCTGTGTCACTGTTAGACAGAGGCACAGTATATTAACCTCGAAAAAGGGCATAGCAAAATTAATTTAAAATGGGTGGCGAAAGCCAAACATACTCTGGCTAGGCTTATAAATGCCCTAGGGCAGATAGCCTAGTATGAACCTATGAATAAGGCGTCAATCCATCACAGGGCACGCATGCACACACACACACACACACACACACACACACACAGACACACACACACACACACGCCTATGGAGTATTTAGATGAATAGTATCACGTACAGCACATCTTTGGGATATGAGAAGAAGCATGAGCACTGGACAAAAACCCATGTAGACAGAGTAGGGATGTGCAGACTCCACATAGAATGCAACCCACCTGAGATCAGAACTGGAGATTTAAGAGCTGTGAGGTAGGAGTATTAACCACTATGCCATTCTCCCACCCTTAAGAAGAATATTTTACAAAAATAGCAAGCACTATCCAGAATCTTACATTACTTCTGTAGAATGGCAGAATGTGATAATTAGCATATCTTGTCTGCTTTTTGCAATCATTTAATATTTGACTTCCCTCCATACCTCCCTTTCCACTCATCCTTTCTTCACCTGAGCTGTGCCCTTATTAAAAATTTCAAAACTACAAAACCAGTTTTCCTGTATTCCATTTTAACAACTGCAACACTAATTGTGTGGGAGGCCTTGTCTTATTCAAACCTCTACTGCTTGGAAAGCAGACCGCACATAGCACCATTGTTACAAAGTTGCTTACTTGCAGTGCTGAATTCTTGTGAGTTCAATTACCTCTCAACTGTACAGATTTTTGCAGAATATCCAGATTTTTGCCTCATATTTTTGGTGTGTTCCTCCTAAAATCTGTACTTTTCTGGCAAATAGCTGAGGACTGAAGTCATTAAATAATGACAAACATTTGTGTTTAAGATTCCACATCCTTCAGAAAATTAATGCTAATGCAAAACCTATTATTCTATCAGCTTTCTAAGTTTGAAATAGCACTATTTAAAATCTGTCCCTATCTGTCCCCCCATCATTTAAGGCTTTGTCCAGATTTTTTGCTCTAAGAGGTTGTGAGGTATTCAATATCATGGGTGAATAGCTTATATATGAGAAAATTATTTATATTAAACAAGCAAGATAAAAAGCTGATCTACTTGTTTCACAAAAGATTTTCTCACATTAACATGTAACTCTGAATCACAGTTCCAGTTACTTTTTGTCCTGCCTACCAGCCTTCAGGAATCTGATTCTTCATTAACTGAGCTCCTATCAGGTATGAATAAGTTGAATTACATTTTATCTGGACCCTAAGTCCTTTGTTGAGAATTTGATCCTGAATGGTAGAACTTAAGTCACTTACAGGCAGCTAGATCATAATCAATCCTTAGTTCTAAGAAAAATGCAGTATCTTGCACTTTCATTTTTTTTTAATCTTGACTACAGTGACAAGATCATCTATATTGCACTAGACTGCCATATTATGAATTGTGATGTCCATACTGTTTCTGGGTCTGAATATATTTCACTTTGGAAACTTTGGGCTAGAAGAGATAACTGTTTTGGTAAATGTAGTTTCTACCTAAAGCATTATGTCAATAAGGTTCTCTGCACAATTATAAAAATAATTTCCAAGTTTTGACCAAGATGTTAGCATTGTGTATAGGCAATGCTAGAAGCCTTAACAACAGATCAGTTGAAATAATAAAACCAAACCACCAGTCTGACCGAACAATGAAGGAAACCACCAGCAACTAGCAAAAAACACAGTTGAATATCACTTTCATCTCAAAAGACTTCTTCAGAATGAAATAAAATGCACACTGCAACATCCCCTTATATATCAAATCAAAATAATTACCTAATAAAACAATCAATTACTTAAAGTGCACTAGCAAAAGGAATACAGTCATTTAAAGGCACACATCTAATAACAACATAGACAGTTCATTTTAAAATCTTCAGTCTTCTATTCTTCAGAAAACATTTAATATTCACTGAGTCATTAATACCAGTTTTTTTGTCAGCCCTTAACCTGAGTTGCCACATAGTTTCACTTTGTTCCAGTTGGTCCTTATAGACCTTATAAACTATATGTTAAATCCACTAGTCCAAAATTTAGGTTCATTTATTAAGGACTCATGGCATTTTTTGATTTGATTAGGACTTTAAGTTCTGTATATTCCTTTGATTCTACGAAGAACATTTAGTTTACAGTGGATGTCCAATCATTGTTTACGAGTATCCCCCATGACCAAGGGGTCGATTTTGTTAGACAGTTCTTGAGAAGCGTAGCCCACCTTCATTCTGACATCATATTTGTTTTATGCATCTTAATAACAGTTATTTTCTATTTTACAAGAAAATTTACAAGCATCTAAGAGGGGTAGCTATGTGGTCCGCTGTGGCCCCGGCTTATGCCATTCTAGTTCTTGGGTGGTGGGAGCATAGTGTTCTCAGACCTATTATGGAACAATATTGTGTAGTTTTTTTATGGCAGATATGTGGATGATTTGTTTTTTATCCTGGAAGGTGGCATAGACCAGGTTTATTCTTTTTGTGATCGTATTAATAATTCCAGTGATTTTTTAAAGTTTGTATTGGGGAATGCTGGGCTATCAGTGCATTTTTTGGATGTTAACCTGACTTGGGATACTTCTAATAATTGTTTCACGAGTGGAATACATAGGAAGGAGACTATTGTTAACTGTTATTTGCATTATTTGAGCAACCATTCTGTTTTTATGAAAAATAACATACCGAAGGGTCAGTTTATTTGTGTTTCATGAATGATTTCTGAAGAAACTGATTTTGAATCAGAAGTCAGCTTTATACAGAATATGTTTTTAGTTAGAGGTTACCCCTCAGATTTACTTGGCAAACTAGCCAATGAAATTAGACCAAGAAGGGCTACTGATTTTACACCAGTTTTGTAAAATGGTTTTACTACTATTACAAATAAGCCACATGGAGTCACAAGTGTAAATGATTTAAGTTCTAACAACACTAACACAAATACTTTTGGTGGTACTTGTATTTTGGATATGTCTGTTGATGCATTTAACATTGGGTCTGTTATTACTAGAAACTGGAACATCTTATGTGGAAATAGCGAATTAATAGAAGTTGTAGGTAATAGACCTAATTTTGTATATAAAAAAAAAATTACAATTTGATTCCATATATAAAAGTACCCCTGACAACAGCAGACACTGTAAGGGGATGTATAAATGTTTTTTTTGTTCTTCATGTCGTTTTATTTTAGAGGGACCCTATATTGTGGTACCCTATTTGAACAGGACACTTTCCATTGATGGTGTATACAACTGCAATACTAGTGGCATAGTCTATCTTGCTGTTTGTTCTGTGTGCAATGAATTTTATGTAGGTATGTCCACGCGACCACTTAGTAAAAGAATTAAAGAGCACTATTATTGTATTAGAACTAAGAATATTGACAATGCTCTATTTAAACATTCCATTACATGTAGTGGTTTAAAAAGTTTCTGTTTGCTGTTTTGGAACATGATGTAGTTAAAAATATAAGGGGGGGGGTCCTATAAGGACCAACTGGACTAAAGAGAAACTATGTGGCAACTCAGGTTAGGGGCTGACAAAAAACCTGGTATTAATGACTCAGTGAATATTAAATGCTTTCCGAAGAATAGAAGACTGAAGATTTTAAAATGAACTGTCTATATTATGTTATTAGATGTGTGCCTTTAAATGACTGTATTCCTTTTGCTAGTGCACTTTAAGTAATTGATTGTTTTATTAGGTAATTATTTAGATTTGATATATAAGGGGATATTGCTGTGTGCATTTTATTTCATTCTGAAGAAGTCTTTTGAGACAAAAGCAATATTAATCTGTATTTTTCGCTAGTTGCTGGTGGTTTCCTTCATTGTTCAGTCAGACTGGTGGTTTGTTTTTTATTAGTTTTTGCTGCTGCTTCATCCTTGGGACTGTTTTTTTATGTTAGTTGAAGTACAAAATATAATTGCTGACGGGCGAATTGATATATAATTTTTGTTACTGAAAACCCGATTTAGCCCTAAATGTCCAACTTTATCTATGTCAGGTTTTAAGAGATATCAGAAGTACTTGACTCATAAAATAGGGGGTGGTGTTTCAGTATGCATTAAGCATGACTATAACTCTTCACTGATATTTATTAACCTTGGGTTATGTATAGTAGGGATAAAAATAGTTGTTATGCCGAACTTATCCATCAGAGATTTTTATAAAAGCTCAAATTAAATATGAGTAACCTTGAGATACAGAATTTCACTACCAAAATCTTATCATGTGTAAAAAGGTCTTATTCAAATTTAGCACGTGACCTTAACATTCCTATATTAGATGGGATTTAGTAATTTTGTCAAATGCATTAGATATGGAAATCTGATTGTTTAGTTAACATGGCTACATTCAAAGTGTTAATGTTTGCACTTGGGCTAACAACATTTTATACATTGTTCTGTCAAAGCCTTGAGTTATAATTTAAGACATTTGTCCATTAACAGCATTGGGCTCATCTGACCATATTAGTTTTACCCGAAAATTATTAAAGGCTGAATTAAGGAAGGCCTCTAGTAATAGGTCTCCAGTATATTTCAAGTCAGAAAATGTTCACATGTAAATTATGGCAACATTGTGCAAGAATTATAAGAGTGAGAGTGATGTAAAATGGAGCATCTTATCATAAGAGACTGTTGTAATTATTTCTATTATAATATTGAAGAGGTAACATCTGAATATGTTCTGTAGGTAAAATATAGCAGGATAATAATAGCAATCATCCTTGTCTGAAATATAATCTGGCAGTTAGTGGAGAAGAGTAAAACTTTAATTTAGGGTGGCTCAGTGGCACAGTGGATAGCATTGTCACTTCACAGAAAGAGGTACCCTGGTTCGATTCTGTGCTGGGGTGCCTTCTGTATAGAGTCTGCATGTCCTTCCTGTGTTTGCGTGGGTTGATTCTCAGTGATCTGATTTCCTCTCACATTCCAAAGCTGTGCAGTAGTTGTACATGGGTTGGACACTTTAAATTGGCCATAGGTGTACGTCTGCATGCAAGGGTGTACTGTGGAAGCACTATTGCAGGAGGGCCAGCCACCCAGCAGTGTAAACCTTGGCTCCAGATGATTGTCCCTATTAAAGTGACACCCCAACTCCATTTGCAAAAATGGGAAAATAGGGCTGTGGATGGATGGAGTATAGCTTTGACTTGTTAATAAGGAAAGGTTTACAAAGTCTGGCCTCATTTTGAGAGTCTGTATTAAGAAAACAAGGACAATCTCTAGTAGAGTTTAGCCACTAATACTTCTGGCAGTAAGAAGTCTTTCTTCAATAAGATAGGTAATTTTCAAACAAAGTATCAATTTATTAATTAAATATAGAAACAGGGTAGTAACTTGAAAATAGCGGGCTGCTGGAACTGTTTGCTAATGTTTTCTTTAGCGATGATAATCTCCTGTCTTTAATAGTGAGACTCTAATAGTAAATCTGTCTCATGATTGCCAAAGAATATTACCAAAATGTGTTCATCAGTCCCTTCATAATATTAAAAATATGTCAGTGGCTGCCCCTGATGGCCTGAATGTGCATCTATTGAAGATGGATTACAGAATTTATCTCCAAATACTTAGTGTACCCATTTCAACTGACCCTACTAACTAGTTATGTCACTGCTGTTTGGAAAACGGCCACAGTTATTCTCATCCATAAGGGTGGTGATGCTACTGATCTTATCAGTTAAAGATAACTTAGTCTCACCGTTACCTTAAGTAAATGGTTTAAATATCCTCATTACACTTAATATCACAGAATTTACTTTTAGCAACTGACTTAGACCAACAGGGCTATAAAAAGGAAAGGTTGTATGCATCCTGCTTAATAAATTCCTTTTTTAAAGTCCTGTTGGTCTAAGTTCTTATTCTGTGTACAACTAGATAGTGTCAGAAACAAGTCAGTTTGCAGATTTGGATGTCACTGTAGATAGTAAATTCTGTTTCACTATCAATGTCAATTTGACTATTAGAAAATATTATTATATAATTATATTATGTGTGTGTGTGTGTGTGTGTATATATATATATATATATATATATATATATATATTATGTATGTATTATATTGTGTATGGTGGTGGTGCTGCGGTAGCATTGTCGCCTCACAGTAAGACGCTGTCCGGTTCAACTCTCAGCTAGAGCGTCTTTTGCGTGGAGACATGCGTGAATGGGCGTACCTTCATTGAAGGTTGTGAGTCAGAGCTGGAAACTCGGCACGTAAAAAAATCAACTGCCAATCATTAGCGGACCGGAGTTCCGCTGTGGCAACCCCTAACCGGGAAAAGCCGAAAGACACATTATTGTCTACACACAAGTTGTTTATTTTGCATAAGCCATTGATAATATCACAGAATAGTATGATTCGTTCTGTTTATATTTTTTTCTAGTAATATCCATAAACTTGGAAAAAGAAATAAAAAATATTTCCCTAAGTAAATAATCTCTGTGTGATCCTTGTTCTAATCTAATCATCTAATTTAATTACATTTGATATATTACAGACTGACTGTGCAGAGGGGATTTAATACTGACATTTGCATGCCTTAAAGACATAGCTCTCAAACTTTTCACTAAGAATCACAGACATAGCCAAAAATAATGTGGATCAAACCTCCTAGGTCAGGGAATATGTCCAAAAATTGCTCTAACTTAAAAGTCAGTAGAACAACAGGTTTTGCATCAGCAGATATTTTCTGAACAATAAGAGGTATGAATTTTTAATAGGTGCCATTATTCTCTGACTGTAATTCTCAGTGATTTAACAGAAAATCAAAATTTTATGACAGGCAAGGCAGACATATGATTCAATATCAGGGACAGTTGAGAGCTATGCTTTCAGATGACGCTTTTTGTGCTACTCTGGTCTTAAAATTTATTTCAACTGCAAATTGTTTGTTTGTGTCTTTCGGCTTTTCCCGGTTAGGGGTCGCCACAGCAGAACTCCGGACCGCTAATGATTGGCAGTTGATTTTTATGTACCGGCTTGCCAGGCCTGATGCACAACCTTCATCGAAGGTACACCCATTCACGCATGTCTCCATGCAAAAGACGTTCTAGCTGAGAATCGAACTGGACAGCATCTTACTGTGAGGTGACAACGCTACCGCAGCACCACCACCGCGCAAATAATAAATAGAAATTCACAAGTGCATCTCCAACTTAAAAGAAACGTTTTCCATTTAGAGCAACTGTGGCATGGGACACGCTTCCTGCTGACATAAGATTAGTCAGTCAGCTGCAAAAATTTAAAATAAAGTTTCACCAATATCTGTGGGATACAGATGCCTAGACATCCTTTCCCTGGGTTTGTGAGTTGATTACTATAGACAAAGAGGCTGCATAACTTTAATATTGTGTCCCTAGAAGTGACATAAAAGTCCTGAGCTTGGAACTTTCTGCTCTGCTTTATAGTGCATTGTCACTGTTTACTTTGTTTTCTTTGTAAGGAATCGTAGTGGTGATATTTACTTTATACATTACTGTTTCTGTGCCACCTAGTTCTTGATCTTTGAATTTTCTGCCCGAGTGGCTATCACCTTACCTCTGCACCACCTAGCCTAAAACATTTTATTGTGCCCAGTCCCTTTTATTTCCATAATTCATTCATTATTTCTTTCTTTTCAGACTCCTTGCTACAACTATGACAAGTTGTTCCACCCAGTAATATATCTGCTGGCAGCACAGATTATGCATATTATCTTTAGTTTCACTCATTCCAAGATATGAAGACTCAGCACTTTTTAGCCATAATCTTTCTTGTGCAATTAACATCTGTCCAGCTTTACCTTGATTCTAGATTAGTAACCCATCTGTCTCAAGTGAAGATCTCCCATCAGAGTTCATATGCAATTCCTGCAGCTTACACCTTCACCACTCTTCATATCATCTTTTTCATACATGCAGCCATCCATTCATCAACATTGTGTTCTTAAAACTGCATAGGGTAGATGTCCCCTTAACCCCAACTTTCAGGAAAATCAAGTCTGAGATTAGCTATTACTTGCTTAAATAAATGTGATATGTTTTGTGAAGATTACTTTTTATATACCAGAATCTTAACAAATAGGTTCATAGGAGGTTACTAATCTAGCGGCCCTAGAACCTTTACAATCCTGAGTACAACATCCTTTTTTTTTTATTATTTTTTGGATGGGACATTGCCCATGCCCCAAATATTACCCTGATATTCATGAATGTAGTCTCTAGATGCTTAAATGCGTCATGTACCCTACCTTCTTATGCCAGTAATGACTGCACAGCCCATAGAAATGGACTGCATTAGTCCACGGGACACAAAGTCACATTCTCAATCTCTTAAATTGTGCACAGCAATGTCTGGTACATTAATGACTACCAGACCCTCCTGTAAAGAAGTATTGCAGGTAGCGTTGTGTAACCTGATAATGTAACATAGCATTACTGAGTAAGATAGCTGTCTGCACTGCCTGCTAAGGCCTGCTATACAGTAGTTAGGTGCCATGCTCAAATAATGCTGCATGTTTCTGGCATGAATGACTGATTCATGAATACATCGCATTCATTATAGGTTCATAGGTAGGTACTAGGCTATTGGCCCTAGGGCCTATATAAGCCTAGCCAAAAAATGTACCCTGGCTTTCGCCACCCAAGAAAATTATTTTCCTGTGCCCCTGTCAAGCAGAGCCACAGAAGTGATCCCTGGGGTGAATTTCCCATTTCCCATCCAATCATCAAGATTTTTCTTGAAGAGTGCTAATGAGGAGCTCTGTTTGACATAGATAGGTAGTCTGTTCCAGAGTATGGGAAGTCTCTGGGACAGGAATCTATCCCTCTAGCATGTTCTGTTTATTGTGGTAACAAGGTTTAGGTCCCTAGAGCGTGTAGCTCGGATGGATTGGGATTTCTTTAAGTGGAGCATGTCCAACAGCTCTGGGTTTGACATAGCTTTGTATGTTAGGTAGAGATCGCCCCTGAGTAGGCGATATGCGATGGAGTAAAGCTGTAGTTTTTTGAGACGGTCTGCGTAGGGCATCTGTTTGAGGCCAGTAATCCTCTTTGTGAGGTATTTCTCTGGTCTTTCCAGTTGTTGTAGATGTTTTGTGAGGTACATACCAAAAGGGGCATTGTACTCTATAATGGGTCTAATGAGTGATGAGTAGAGGGGAACAATGACCTCTTTTTTTCTGGATGAGAATCCTTTTGTGATGAGATGAGCCACGTAGAAGGATTTCCTGACCACTGTGGCAATGTGATTATCAAAGGAGAGACTACTGTCCTCCTGTGTCCCAAGGTCTCATCACATTTTCGGCATTAAGTAGACTACCAGCTATGTGGTAGTTCATGGGTACAGAGTTTTACCAAAGGGATGACAATACACTTTTTGGCATTGAGCTTCAGGCCATGGCTTTGACACCAGGTATCTGTCTCAGTGAGGCCCTTTTGTAGTTTGTCCACATCGTTAGGAGTTTTGATTATGGCTCCTAGTTTGCAGTCATCTGCAAACTTTGTTAGCCAAAGACCTTCTGTGTTAGCCTGCACTTCAGAGAAGTAGATACCAAACAGGAGAGGACCCAGGACTGAACCCTGTGGTACTCCACTTGTCACTGGTCTGAAGTCGGATTTGGAATCCGCTACTTTCACAGTGTGGGTTCTGTTCGTGAGCCAGTTGGCAACCCATCTTGTGACATAGGGATTTATACCTAGTTTAGTGAGCTTATCTGTAATTCCAGAGTGGGGGATGGTGTCGAAAGCCTTGGCGAGATCTAGATAAGCTGTGTGAACCATTTTACCCTCATCTATGGCTTTGGTGACTGCTTCAAAGAAGTCAATCAGGTTTAGGGAACATGATCTGCCTTTTACAAATCCAAACTGGGTAGGGTCCAGAGTTTGGAGATTACCAATGTCTTTGTTTATGAGTTTCATGATGATACATTTCATGGCCTTGCAGACCAGGCTCGTCAGGCTAATGGGGCGGTAATTCCCGGGGTCCATTGTGGCTCCACCTTTGTGGAGCGGGATAACCGTCACGGTGTGTCATTCAGTGGGTACAAAGCCTGAGGTGAGGCTATGATTGAACATGGTACTTAGGTAGGGTGCCAGTTCATTCTGTAGTTCGTGTAGAACGCAGCCTGGGATATTTGTCAAGTCCCGTGGATGCTGTGTTCTTGGCTTTGGAGAGTGTGTTTTTTACCTGTGCAGCCGTGATTATAGGAACTTTGCATTCTTCCGGTATACAGATGGGCCCTCTAGGGGGGTGAGAGGGGGGTAAAGTTAGCACTGAACCTATCTGCTAGGATGTTGGCAATATCAGTTGGTTCTGTATATTTAGCGCCATTGTGCTGTAACTCAGAGCAGATCTGAGTGTTCCCATTGATATTCTTGACATAGCTATAGAATGCTTTGTGGTTGTCTTTAGAGTCAGGGGAAATTTTGTTTTTGTAACTAGCTTTGGATGATTCTATGAGGGACCTCAGTTTCTTACTGAGGTTGACTAGAGTTCCTCCAGTCATGGGATTTTACTCTATTTTGCAACAGTTTCTTTCTTCTGTTGTAGAGTTTGTTTATGGCAGAGGACCACCAGATTGGCTTCCTTTTTTTGGAGGATAACATCTTGGTTCTATTAGGGATAGCATGATCCATGCACTTGTGTAAGTGCTTATAAAGTGCATTTGTGTAGGATTCAGCAGTCATACCTCTATTGTCCATCTGCATGAGTGTCATGAAGTTTGCCACTTCTATCTTAAGAAGTGTGAAGTTGGCTTTGGAGAAATTTTTTACAATGGTTTCCCTAATTGGGGGTGGGGGTGGGATGTGGATGTCCAAGCTGATTAGCTTGTGGTCGGATCTGACCAGCGAGGAATTGACCTCTGGTGTGGAACACTGGTTTCCCATGTTGGTAATGACCAGGTCTAGGATACTGCTGCCCCTGGTGGGGGTGTGAATAAATTGATCCAAGGCATTGGAATTTATGAATTCTAGAAAACGTTGAGCAAAAGAGTTGGTACATGATTAGTTTTCCCAGTTAATGGTGGGGTAGTTGAAATCGCCCATTATTAGGGTGTTGGGTTGTACCCTAATACTTTCCAGTGTATCAAGAAATAAGGCGTGGGAATCCTGGGGCATGGTGGGGGGTCTGTAGCAAGCTACAATTTGGATTGCGGTCTTGCCCAGAGTTAGTTGCACTTGGATAATCTCGGATGCATTATGCTGTGCAACTAGCCTGGAGGTGTGGATATCCTTAATGAATATGGACACTCCTCCGCCTTTAGTGCTTCGTTCTGGGTTAGGTGGCCAAAAGGTGTGGTATTAATTGCAGCCTGGTAATGCAGGGGTGCTCTCTGGAGCTTTGAACTAGGTCTATGTCACTGCACAGATGTCTATGTTCTCCATTTTAAGGAGTGCCTCGAGTGAGTGCATTTTGAGGTTTAGACTTCTAGCATTGAGTAGCATTACCCTCAGATTTTGCTTGCTTGTACCTGTTACGGTGGTGACTTTGTCATTTGAACTTTTCCTAAAAAAGGCACTATAGGGGTGGCAAGAGCGTTAGCCAGTATCCGTAATCCTAAGGGCGACAGGTGCAGGCCATCTCTGGCAAAGCATCGTGGTCTGTCGATCATGTCGTCCCAGGCAGACAAATACTGGATCCCTTTAGAATGACACCAGAAGCTTAGCCAATTGTTGAAGTCAATCATTTTGTCCTTGTACTGTGGTATCATTCTGGGTGATGGCAGGATGCTACTCAGGGTTAGGGTCATACCTGCCTGGGATACAAGATCAGAGAGCTCCTCCATGTCTCTTTTCATGTAGTCCAGGGAGGTATGTCTCAGGTTATTCACACCAACATAGACAATGACAGTGTCATATTTGTACTTATTGTGGAGTGACCTGAGTGCATGCGTTATGTGGTGGATCCTGGCAGCTGACAGTAACTTTCTCCTTGTTTAGTCTAGTGAGTGGAACATCAGTGTGTCTGACTATAGAGTCACCTATGACTAGAGTGTTGGGTACGTTGTTATGCCTTATGAGCTGTGGTTGAGTGGCACACTGAGTTTGTGGGCTATGTGTCATTTGGGTTGTGTTGGGGGTGGAGTTAGGCATGTGAGTGTAGCTGGGGATATTATCATATTATGGTAATACGGAGATCTGGAGCTGCACGTACTCCCATAGGTGAAAGCTCACCAAAATCACAGTGTGGTGGTGGTTATTCTAATGTGTGGTAGCAGGACTGCAAACTCCATAAAGGGCTCTCTTGCTGGTAAGGAATTTCCTTTCATGCATTAGTTTTTTTTTCTTGAAATTAGCAACTTACCAGTGGGTGATCAGTGTGTTAACAAGGGCAGCACAGTCTGCAGTTAACAACTAGACAAGCTTGTACTGTACAGGTGTTTAAGAATTAGAAGGGGCTTTGGAAAATCCTTAATGAATGTTTATTTTTTTTTCCATTTCCTGTTGTTTTACCAACATAACACTTTTGAAAGTTTTTTGCATTGTGTATCCAGTGCCATTATTAATGTTTTGTGTTAATCTAATAAGCACAGTATTAATGGTTACTATGTTTTTGAAAGTTATTCATGGCATGCTAATTAACATCATGCTGAAGGGTATACAACTTGTGTCAGTGGACTTTTTCATACTATGTCTAAAAGTAGATTGTTAAGTTACTGCTGTAAAAGAATTGTACATTTTGCATTTCATAGCCTGGTTTTTCTTGTTATCTATAGTTTCTCTCATTCCAAGTTATAAAATCTAAGCACTTTTTAAGTGTAATCTTTCCTGTGCAATTAACATCTATTCAATATTACCTTGACTCCAGATTAGTGCCCTATTCATCCCAATTGGTGACCTCTTCTCTTATTTCTTCTATTGTGCCAGTTCTGTAAAGAACAATTACGTTACTGATTTCTGCATAGTGAAACCTATCTTTTTTCTGCCATTCCGGTGGTAAGCAACTCATATTTTCAGCTTTAGTTTGCCTGTCCCCCGAATTGAAACTTCATCTTGACAATATGTTAATGGTGGTGAAAGTGGCCATACTGTGGATCCTGTCCATATAGTAAGACAATATTTATTCAAACAGAAATCTAGGGAAAGGAGAAAAGGGACTAAGAGACTGGGAGGTCTAAAAATAAAGGAATGCTCGATCTAATAAGACCTCTGTCTCAGGTTTTGCCCAAAGTTTTTCAGTTCAGCATTGTGTTATGATGCTGATATATGTGGGATATTGGTGCATTTCTACCTTTTTTTATATCCTTATGTGCTAGTTTTACGATATGAAATATGACCTATGTAGCTGTCTTGGTAACTCTCTGTAACCTTTGTTGTCTTTGCCATTTTGGCCCAAGTAGTGTCTGAAAAGACCACCCACCTGGTTAACAAAAGTACCTCACCAAGAGGATCAAGGGTCTCCAACATATGTCTTATTCTGCCAGACTAACGAAACTCCAGCTCTATTCAGTAGCATACTGCCTGCTCATATGTGATCTCTGCCTGACGTACAAGGCCATGTCCAATCAGGAACTGATGGACATGCTCCACCTCAAAAAATCCAAATCCATCAGAACCACGAGAGCTAAAGACTTAAACCTCGGCACAAGTATGAATAGGACATGCTGGAGGGATAGATTCATAACCCAGAGGCTTCCCATGCTCTGGAACAAGATCCCAGTTCATGTTAGGCAGAGCCCCTCACTGACTCTCTTCAAGAGAAATCTTGATGAGTGGATGGGAGATCGTAAGTTTACCCCAGGGGTCACATCTGTGACACTACTAGACAGGGGCACAGTAAACTAATTCTATTATATAAGGGGACCTTCACTGTGTCACTACTAGACAGAGGCACAGTATTCTAAATCTATTCTGTGCATTTTGTACCATTTTATGGGGTGGTGAAAGCCACATCACTATGGCTAGGCTTACAAATGCCCCAGGGCAGATAGCCTAGTACTAAACTATGAAACTATGAAACAAATAGTAAAGAGATAGATAGATACATAGATAGATAGATAGATAAGGTAACAAAAATCCAAACTAGTGTTTAGTTAGAAAGATATTTGGATTGTTAGTGGGCACTTGAATGCATGTTTTTTCCCTAACAGTCTTTTGACTTTATTTCTGAAAAGTAATTTCAGGCCCCAGCAATATTTGAACTCAGAACCCTTGGTTTACAAGACCAGTGCACTAAACCCTGAGCTATGGAGCCTTTAAGTAGTAAGCATTTAACCTAAGCACTCGTATTCTTAAATAAAAACCTGTTGAAAAACTTGTTATGCAGTTGTAATGCTTTCCTTTAGGTGTTGATGCAGCATTATGTCAGCTCTGTGCAATTAAGCAACTTAAACTGTTCACACAGGCATATAACTAAACCAGAACAGCAGCAAATAGGTGACGGTAGAGCTGAAAGCAGGAGATATACAGTCTTGCATATGTCCAGTGAATCTCCAGTTAGACATATTCACAAATTTCTATTACTGGATTATGGTGAGGGCTGGTCATCTAGTTCAGTTTCCACACATAAAAAAATAGCATAATTTGTTGATGCAAATAAATTCAGATAGCAGAAACAAGCTATTGATTAATCCTGTCTACTTAGTGTGCATGCTGAACTATGTTCTCCATTGTTTTTGCAGCGACATTCATTTTGTATGTCCATCAGATCTATACCTTCCCTCCCATCGTTCAAACCACTTTGAAAGACTTCCTAGGTAACTGTCACTGTTCTTGCTCAAAAAAAGGATAAACTAGACCCTAAATGTGAACAAGTACCTTTTCATTCCTTTAACCTTCTTACTCTCCGTTCTGCACTTACTTCCTTACTACTATCTAATTCTCTTCCCTGACTCTCTCTCTAAATATGCAATAAACCTGTTTTTCCCACACTTCATATTGCAATTGCTATTTGTACTAGATTAACCTACTTTATTTTCTCTATAAACTGTCTAAAATTAAATGATTGTCATATACCTTGTATCGATTCTTAACCAATGTTTTTATATCATGTCTTATTTGTTATAATTATTTAAACTGCAGATGTTTTTGTTTTATTTTTGAAGATTGTAAAATTATTGTTCTTAAAATGTTTTGTAATAATTTGGAGTTTTTATTCTCGGACCGCTGCTGAATATGGGCTTCTACCCAGCTGGACATTCCTGGTAATCAAATGCCAATAAATAAATAAATAAATAACTATATGACAATGTCTTCTTTAAGATAAATTTACATTATAGAATTACATGCATCCAATTTTTTTTCTAGGGAGTTTCTGATCTGTAATTTCCCTGTTCTATATTTTTATCTCTAAATATTGTTTTTTTTACATCTCTAGTTGATGCTATGTATTTGGTTTTCTATCTTCTACTAATGGCTTTCTTAGCCACTATCAGTTTGCTTGTGTCTTTCGGCTTTTCCCAGTTAGGGGTCACCACAGCGGAACTCCAGTCCGCTAATGATTGGTATTTGATTTTTACGTGCTGAGTTACCAGCCCTGATACACAACCTTCAATGAAGGTACACCCATTCACGCATGTCTCCACACAGAAGACGCTCTAGCTGAGAGTCGAACCGGACAGTGTCTTACTGTGAGGCGACAACACTACTGCAGCAACACTTTTTTAGTACATGCTATTTTACACCTACTCAA